>NW_006796716.1:4884618-4902717 GCF_000442215.2 Lipotes vexillifer | reverse complement strand
CCTGCTGAAGGCCTTCCCACACTCGTTACAAGCATAGGGCTTCTCTCCAGTGTGGATTCTCTGGTGGTGAGTGAGGGTGGAGCTCCAGCTAAACGTTTTCCCACACTCATTACATTCATAGGGTTTCTCTCCAGTGTGGATCCTCCGGTGGAGAATGAGAGCAGAGCTGCAACTGAAGGTCTTCCCACAGTCGTTACATTCATAAGGTTTCTCCCCAGTGTGGATCCTCTGATGCTGAATAAGATGTGAGCTCTGGCTGAAGGCCTTCCCACACTCACTACATTCATAGGGTTTCTCCCCGGTGTGGATTCTCTGATGCTGAATAAGGTCTGAAGTTCGATTAAAGCTCTTGCTACATTCATCACACTTATGGGGTCTGTCCCCCACAGGAAGTCTCTGCTGGGAAATAAGGTTGGAACTCACAGTGAAGCTGTTCCCCAGATCGCTGTATTTCTCACTTCTCCCTCCCATGGGGGTTCGCTTTTCCTCAACTGTCACTTGACCAAAATCCTGTATCTTCCTATTCAGTCTCTCTCCAGAGGAGCTCCCCAGCTGCCTCTTCAGACTGACTTCTTGTTCATAGGCTTCTTCAAACTTAAGACCCTGAGAAATATCCTTTTGGAATCTTCCCAATAGCACCCCGTGTGATCCTGTATCTTCAGAAATTTCTGGATCATGTTCAGTTCTGGTCTCACCATCTGGCACAATGCAAAACACAAATGTCACTTGTTCTTTGTGGGAAGAAGAATCAAAACCAGAGACAGTATAATCACATAATGTTCACAGGCTAAAAGCACATGACTCTTATCTGTGTGCAAAGAGGCCTACCCAGGCTGTACGTAGCTAAGGCAGAATAAGAGAACCGGGCCAAGGAAATAGGGAAGGAGAAAGGCAGGAAGGAAAATCGAGAAAAGAGGTGGAGGTGGAAGTGCAGAGAAAGTTGGATCAGGCAGAGGCAGGGAGCCAAAAACAGAAGAGACAGGACATACGGTTTAATGAAGTGACAAAGTCCTAGAGGTCAGAGACTGAAGATAACCTGGGAGACAGTGACTGCAAAACAGTTAGAGGATGAAGTGGTGAGCAGGTACAAGAAACTAACCACAGACGGTGTGGAGAAAAGTGGGAAGGTGATGAATACAAAGCAACAAGGGTGAAGCCCTGTAGCCCCAGGAGGAAAGGACACTCGGGTCTGTAGTTGTGGCACCTATATGCCAAGTCCATGGAAACAGGCCTGAGACAGAGGTCAGTCCATCTCTGGGCCCCAGGCCTAGAAAGCTGTGCTACGATGTGAGGCTATGTCAACAGTTTCCAGGTTTGCCTTCGCTATTTTCACTGCTCTGGGGTTTTGAAGGGAACTTCAGGCACAGAGGACAAGGGTAAAGGCTCCAGACTGTTAGCATTTTTAGTCTGTCAACACTGTAAGAGTAAAGGCAGGGCAGTAAGTGTTAGGGACAGAAAGAGCTGTTATCTCCCTCACCTGAACAGGTACCTCTCAGGGCCTCTCTGCTCAGTGCCCTTCAAACCCAGGACCCTCGGCTCTTCCTCTCACTGCAGCCCAGAGATCATGTCAAAATTCAGAAATGGGAATCCTGCTCACAGGGAAAGACATGGGACAAGGTTTATCCTGTTCATACCAAATGGCCCCAGAGCTCACTCCCAGACCCAGGATCTGCAGGGGACAGACAGGAAATGCATGGGGAGTTCTCAAATGGGAGTCAGGAAGACCCCCTGGCCTTGCCCAGGAGAATGTCCTCACTGAAAGCAGGCGAGGGTAAAGGAATGAAGAGTCCACAGACGACAGGTTAAGAAGCTAACTGCTCCCTAACCAAGTTGAAATTTCTACAAGAGCAGCAGTTACACTAGGTCCATCCACAAATCAACAGATCCCTAAAGGAAGTCCGACAGAGAAGGGGAGGAGCTAGACAGAGTTCCAGAATGTTCACTTGGGCACTGAGCAGTACCTCACATGTTTAGGGATCCCAATATGTAATCTTTTGGGAAAATCTCTGGGTTATATGTTAATGTTAAGTCCTAAGAACAACATGGAAAAAAGTGCCAGATTTAAAAAGAAGTACAGAATTAAAAGGCCAGGGCTCGAGTCCTGCCAGTCACTAGCAATATGACCGTATGCAAAGCACTTAAGATCTCTGACCTCTCTTTCCTCGCCTATAAAATGAGGCTAATTCCAGCTACCTCAATAGCTGCACCACTGTGGGGATTAAATGAGAGAATATCTATGAACACTCTTTATGAACTATAAATTACTGTACAAATGGGAGTTGCTACTTTTGTTAGAATTTTCTGAGACTAAGTCAGTCCTTAGCTAATGATTTTCAGTGACTCAACTATTACTAGCAAACAAGGAAGCAGAGAAATGCCAAGGGAGTTTTACTGAGGAAGCATCACTCCTTACCCAGGGAGAACACGTTCCCGTAATTCTCCAGCATCACATCCCTATAGAGGTCCCTCTGAGCAGGCTCCAAACGCTTCCACTCTTTCCGGATGAAATACACAGCCACGTCCTCAAAGGTCACCAACTCCTGAAACAACATGTTCTCCCGTGCAATTTCAGGCTGCAGGATGGGACTGGCAGAGCCAAAAGCTAATTCGGGATGGGGCTGAATAACACATATTGGGAAGTGGGAGAGGAGGTCAGAGTGGAGGAGGAGAGAAGAGAGTCTGAGATAAAGCGAAGTTCCACTGTGTAGCAGGAAACGCCCACAGTCCTGATAGAGGGAATCGTAGGTTCAGGGCACTGAATGGGATGTTGCTACACAAAAAACTTCTGCAAAATGGGAAGGGAAAGAAGGATAAAGAAAAGCACAGCTTACCTGGGCCTTGGCCTTTAGCAGTGCAGCTGCTAACATCTCATCCCCCAGACTGTCCTTGTCGGAAAATGCAGGAACTTTTGAGGAAGGAAGAGCTGAAGACAATTAAAGGGTCCATGAGTCAGTCAATCTGCACTTGAGCCTCTCAACCTACAGAGAACTCACAGGTCCTGGGACAACCAAGGGCCCACCCCCTCTAACATTTCTAAGTTCACTCCTTCTGCAGCTACAGAAGGTGCTTACACTTACGGCCGGCACACTCAGCGTGGGCCTTCCTGCCTGAGGAAAGACGCCCAAAGCACTGGTGGCCCAGGCTCTCTGGTCTGCCCCAGGTCCCTTTCTTTCTTTCCAGTCACTCTACTCTCCATGACATCTGCCCAGAACTACTGTTAGTGATTTGTGTATTCTCGTCCATCCTCCCAAGCCTGGCTGGCCAAGCCAAGCCACAGCTACCCTGTTCATGTCCCTTCCGTCATTCTCCACATCTCAAACTCCTGGACAAAATTCTTGACCAGAGGAAAACGGGCTTCATCGCAGCCCTGACTAAAGACACAATGCCCACAACTGTTCTCTTTTTCTCTATCCCCAGATCAAATCTACACACTACAAATGTTTCTTGTTTCTGTGCTTGATCGTGTATCTTTTCCTGTAATTCTTTTTTTTAAAAAAACATTTATTTATTTTGGCTCCGCCAGGTCTTTGTTGCGGCATGCGGGATCTTTAGTTGCGGCATGCGGACTTCTTAGCTGTGGCATGCGGACTCTAGTTCCCTGACCAAGGATCGACCCGGGCCCCCTGCATTGGGAGCATGGAGTCTTATCCACTGCGCCACTAGGGAAGTTCCAAGCTATACTTAACTAATGGTTTCATTCCGCCTTTCCCTGCTAGGCGGGGAGCTAGTGAAAGGCAAGGACTATGTCCTATCCAGCCTGGATTCCAGAAGTTAGCCCAGCACTTGGTGAATGAGGGATTTCAACAGGTGATTGCTGAATGGCTGAATAAAAAGACGAGGGAACCCTGATTCCTTACCACTCTCAAGCAGGGCCTGAGGTTCCTGAGATACTCGATCAGCCTGAGTTTCCATGGGTCGTGCTTGAAGCTCAGATCTCTGGTCTCCTATTTGCAGTCAGCAAGAAGCACGTTTTGAATGAGAATGAGGAAGCACTGTAGAAGGAAAAGTTCAAGGTTCAAAGATAATTTTATATATATATATATATATATATTTGGCTTTGTGAGAGTTCCCTGTATCTTTGTGTGTGTGTGTATATATATATATATATATTTTTTTTTAATTTTATTTACTTTTGGCTGCATTGGGTCTTCGTTGCTGCGCATGGGCTTTCTCTAGTTGTGGCAAGCGGGGCTACTCTTTGTTGATGTGTGCGGGCTTCTCATTGAGGTGGCTTCTCTTATTGTGGAGCACAGGCTCTAGGCGTGCGGGCTTAAGTAGTTGCAGCACACGGGCTCAGTAGTTGTGGCTCGGTGGGCTTAGTTGCTCTGCGGCATGTGGGATCTTCCTGGACCAGGGCTCGAACCCATGTCCCCTGCATTGGCAGGCAGATTCCTAACCACTGCGCCACCAAGCAAGTCCCAAAGATAATTTTCAAAAACCCTCTTGAATACAGACAGAGGGGAACTAGCATTTCAGTTAGTACTAGAACAGCAAAGAGGAAATGCAGCAACTGGGATTAGTCTTTTAGGTCAAAGGCCGAAGTTCCTGGGCCACATCCCACTTTAGGCTCCCCCAACACTGAGTGATATTTCTAACAACAAAAAATGGGGAACACGGGTGCCAAATGATGCTATTAGCAGAATGAAATATGAAGCAACTACTCAAATGAAAAATATTAAAGTGAAAAAGAGTGTTACACACAGACTGCAAAATGTAAGTATCATATCAACTTTTAAGAATACTTGGAATAATGGATAATGCTAATGTATACAGATTTTTTTATTTTATTTTTGGCTGCACTGGGTCTTTGTTGCTGCATGCGGGCTTTTCTCTAGTTGAGGCGCCCAGGGGCTACTCTTCATTGCGGTGTACGGGCTTCTCATTGCGGTGGCTTCTCTTATTGCGGAGCATGGGCTGTAGGTGCACGGGCTTCAGTAGTTGTGGTGCGTGGGCTCAGCAGTTGTGGCTCGCAGACCCTAGAGCACAGGCTCAGTAGTTGTGGCGCACGGGCTTAGTTGCTCCACAGCATGTGGGATCTTCCCGGACCAGGGCTCAAACCCGTGTCCCCTGCATTGGCAGGCAGGTTCTTAACCACTGCGCCACCCAGGGAAGCCCTATACAGATTTTTTTTTAAACCCTCATAAATGTTAGAATTAGTAGAAGAAAAAGAAACTTACTGTGGTAAGTTTCTAGCTGTTATATTAAATGTAGATGCTATCCTTAGAGGAAGAGGGGCCATGAAAAAGCACCCAAATAACAGAGACCATGGGGGAGTTTCCATAAGTTCTGTCTTAATTTAAAAACCCTGAGGAAACAATACCTGTCTCACAGAACCAGGGCAATAGCTCAGATCTATTAAATTAAGATAAATTCAGGAACTCCCTGGGAATCTAGTGGTTAGGATTCGACGCTTTCACTGCTGTGGCCTGGGTTCAATCCTTGGTCAGGGAACTGATACCCCACAAGCTGTGTGGTGTGGCCAAAAAAACAAAAACAAAAAAGATAAGTTTTCTGCTTCCAGTCTCAGTCAAAGTCAAAGGTGGGATGTTATTGAAGGATTTAGTCCCTTTTTGTGGTCCTTGTGTCGTCTCATCACAGGGGTGGGTGTATATATTCGCCAGGTTCTGAGAGACTAGTCCCAGTTCCTGTGTTTCCTCTCCCCAAGAAGGTAGCAGCCAACCTTCTTTTTTATCCCCTTTCTCTCATAAGAGATTTCCTTGGATCTGAATGTAAGTCCCTGAAGCAAGAACCAATGCTTTTTAAAAAGCATATGATTATTTATTACTCCATTTTTGTCCCTACTAAGGTCCCCACTCCCCGGTTGCTGTTCTCTGTGGCTCCAGGGAATAAGATGTAACATTAGTACCTAGGCTAAGGTTTGGATCTCAAGTACAAGTTTGTTTTTCCCAACTGAACGCTGTAGCAAGAATCAACAGATGGAGAATAGGTGCCGCAGCTGCCAGCACATCCTTACACTGAGGCAAGAACAGGGAAAACCCCTGGATTTTGTCTGCCTCCCTCTTTGTTCATTTGCTCATGTAACAAACATTGTTGAGTGCCAATTAACAGTGCAAAGCACTACTGGAAGGAGTCAGAAAATCAGCAATGCAAGAGGTATTTGCTTCATCATTACAGACTATTGCATTCACACTAAGGCATAAAAAGGGGAGGGGCCCTAAGAGTCACTCAGAGTTCAGAGAACTCTAGTCTTTGGGCAGCAAGGGGATGTAGAAGGCCCATCACCAGTGCCATTACACAGTGAAAAGCAATGAATCAGGCATAAGCCAGACCCACTGACAATCAAGGTGACACACCCTCTTGCCACCATCACCCGCTTGGCTGGGGCCCTTCAACTCTTTCTCAGAGCCAGCCATCTTTTTCTGTCAATGAACTTTATAATCTCCAGGATTGGTTATAAGCAGGCACCCCCAACAAATCCGCTCTCAGTCTAAACTCTCCTTTAGAAAAGAAGGGAAAGTCAGAGGCTCTGACTCCGGAGAAGAAAGCAACACTCCCTCTTCCCAGCTGGGTTAACCAAAGCTGGAACTCAAACGGATATTGTTGAGAACAAGTCCCCGGTGTCTGGATCAGTAAACAGTGTTTCTCATAGAAAGAAAAACCTCCATTGTGCCCCCAGAGCTTCAGGTCCTGGCAGGGCCCTTCCCCTGCTCCACTGCCAACCCCACTCTCTGGAGTGTGCCTGGGGACTGGGAAAGATGACCTGGCAGTAAGAACAAGTCATGGAAAGCTTTACCTCCTGGATTCTTTCCTTTCTTCTCTGGAGTTGGTCTCTAAAAGGCCAGAGTAGCAATTACTGGGAACTTGGCAGCCGCTGTTCAAGTTCTTGGGAATTCTGACTTTAGTTGATGCCAATGCTGTAGGACTAAGGAAAAAAAAAAAAAAAGCATTTTAAATGTTTATGTAAACTTCACTTCTAATCTAGATATTTAAAGAGGAAAAGAGAGGGGACATATGCTAATAAATACTGATTAAGACCACAACTGGTATTTGTGTTGCACCCTTAGAACTGAAACAGAAGTCAAGGTTCTCCAGGTCAACCTCCCACCCAGGGCAAGAAACACCTTCTCAAGTTCCTAAGGTTCTGGCAGCTAACTTGCTAGACACTCTCAGCTGCTTCAGCAGGGAGTCTGTCCCATTGCTGCACAGCTTAGCCATTAGAGAGGTCTTCGGATGGTAAACTAAAAACCTGCCCCTTGGACCTTCACCTCTCAGAGGCTTAGTGCCCTACGGACCTTCAATGATAGAATCTTCTCCTTCCACACAGTTCTCCAGCAAACACCTGAAACCAAATGATGCCCACTCCACAAACTTCTCTTCTTGGGGATAAATACCTTCAGTTCCTCTAATTATCCCACAGACTTCAGGTTCAGCATCCTGCTTACCCTCTCCTGGAGTTTACACATGCCCTTCAGAATGTAAACACCGGTCGGTGTTCAGTCCCACTTGAAAAGCGAATCAAATCAGGGATCTCTGTTACAACTGGGAATGGGACACAGTTGTACCACTCTACGAAAAAGACTCGATTTACTGGGCGCCAAGGGGATTATTCTGGAATCTGAAGAGTTAACTGCGCACACTTCGTTGAACTCATTCTCTGGTCCTCAGACCCAGCCCAGTAAAAAATCGACCCTCTCTCGTGCCGCGGGCGCGGATAACTGTAACTGTGTTAACATCAAATTAAAGCGTCTCGAGGAACGACCAAGTTAGGGTCGTTGTCATCAGCTGTTTTAAAGAGAGGAACGCCTATCCAGCCGTACCAGAACTTTAAAGTACTCGAGTTGGGCGCTGTCACAGAACCATAACCGCAGCCCCTTTCCTCCCGCGACGCAGGGCCCGTTGCGGGGGCGGGGTCCCTGGGGAAGCGGAGTCAGGACCTGAGCCTCCCGGCACCCTGCCCCGGGAGGGCCTGGGGACCCCGCGGGCCGCAGTGGCACGGACACCACCCCTTCCCCGGCGACCACTGCCTCCGTCCCACCGCGAGCCCCGGGGGCGGCCGGACTCACCCTGGGGGCAGGGACGGGAGATTTGGGGGGCCGGACAGCGACCAGGCCCCGTCGGACCCAGTCACAGACCCACACACCGGGGATAGAACAAAGAACGGAAGTTCCCTCCGTTTCGCTTCCGGGTCGGTCCTATTCTCCCCCACCCCCAGCTCCCCCCGGTCCCCCCACATCCAGTTGTTCCTTCTAGGAAAATGGAAGGTCTTCGCCTCTCGGTGGTTTGCTGATTGGGCGCAGGGCCCCAGCACCGACCCGACACTCCAGGCCTGCCGCACCGCCAGCCGCGCCCCCTGCTGGCCAGGCCGGGTGGGGCGCCGCGCACCTGGTCCTCAGGGCGCATGCTCGGCCGGGGCGCGGAAGGCGGGGCGCAGAGGGCTGAGTGGGACCCGGCTGCGCTCACACGTGGTCTTCCGCGGGGCCGCCGAGGGCCGAGCCTTGCTCACCGTGTCCGAGGGATCTGAGTCCCAAGACGACACGCAGCAAACAGGAGGACGCTGGAAGGATTCAATGTAGAACATTCACCGTTACTTGAAGTTTCCAAATAAACCAAGCTTATGCTTCCAAGCAAACCAAGTTTTGTGTTTGTTTCATGTAAAAATGCCTCCTTTAAATTACTAAAATCTGAAGAAAACATTCCGGCCCATCAGAGAGTTCACATGAGGACAAAATCTGTACAAGGCAAGCAAGTAGAAAAGACTTGGGGAAGTTACCGATGTAGATCCATCCAGATCGTAGAAAACTGGTGAAGCCCCATCACTGTGAAGAAGGTGTGAAACACGTGAAATGCTTGAGGGAATGAGGAGCGAGGCTACGTGGCTCATTCAGGTTCACTCACTTTTATGCCCTCACAGGAGGAATCCTGGTAGTGAGAGAATCAAGTCTTTCAGATGATATACAAAATGAACTCTTGTGATCTCCTGATTTCCCTTATGGCCCTGCCTCGCAGTTGATCTCAATTTTTACTGCCTCCAATATTTATAGTGCACCCATTCAGCTCTGCAACGTAACAGACCTTACTCTCCTGGGACTTCACTCTAAGGACAGTAATCAAATCAATTCCAAGAAAATACGGTAAGTGCTAAGAAAAGGTGATGAAGAGCAGGACCCTGTCCAGAGGTGAGAAGACTTTCCAGCAGTGATACAGGCTGGTGAGGGGAAGAGAGGGTGTTATCTGCACAGGCAGCAGCCAGGGCAAAGTTCCCGAGGTATGAGAACAATTCACAGGTAACAAAACTTGAGGGTGGCCTGAGAGGTACAGGTGTGTGACCCATCTCCAGTCCTTCCAGACCCCAGTGAGAATCTGAGCACATACTTGGAATAGCCAAGCCATTCAGTAGTCTCAGTTCCCCCCCCTCACAAAGGCATTTTTTTCTTTTCCTCTTCTCAATACCTTATTCTTCCACTCCTCTCTCCAGGACAAGAACAGAGATGTAGGAGGAGGCAGTGGCAAGGAGAAGAGGGAAGGGTGGAGCAGAGTGATGTTCCTCAAAGTGGGATTGTATGTTTTGTAAACATTCACCTAATGACAGTCTTCAGGAAACAGCTCTTAGATTCCCAGCACCATCAATCCGATCAACTCTATTACTCTGGGGCCTAGAAGTCAGTTTGCAGCCGCCTGGTTTAATTCCCAGCAAGTTCTCAAAAGCCCTGCTATTAATGCTTTTCTTGAGTCTGTGGACTTAGAAGTGCCATGAGTCACGGAGGGGATACCCAAGGCAGTCCATCAAGGTGGAGAAGAAAACACTTAAACTTCCATATAGCTTTAATCTAAAAGAAAGGAAAAAAATAGAGTAAAAAATGTAAGCCTTGGTAAGCACAGCCACTGAGGCTTGATGGGCTCTGACCAGGTTCCTGACCTGGCTGGAGCCCAGGGCCCCCACCCGCCCCTGCCCTGCCCCCTCCTGTCACCTGGGGCCAACGAAATGACCATTAAGAAGTGATGCCGTGGGACTTCCCTGGTGGTCCGGTGGCTAAGGCTCTGCCCTCCCAATGTAGGGGGCCCGAGTTCCATCCCTGGTCAGGGAACTAGATCCCACATGCCACAACTAAGACCCAGCACAGCCAAATGAATAAATAAATATTAAAGTGATGAAACAGTCCATTTGTCTTAAAGTAAGCTGCAGCTGTGGCTTTGCAAACCGATTAGAACAAAATTGTATCTATCTTGTTCTGTATCTCAGAAGAGACTTACACAAGAATTTATCTCTGAAGCCTAGAATTTGGCTTAGAATTGTTCATATCTCTATTTCCTCTTGAATCAGATTTGGTAAGTTAATTTCTTCTATGAATTTATCTGTTTCATCTAAAATCTCGAATCTTCTGGTATGATATTATTCGTAACATTATCTTATCTTTGAAGTATCTAATTTTGAGCAGTTTTCAAAGTATGTTCTGTGGACCTGTGTGGGTCCCTGCGACCAGGTGGTCTGAGAGGTCAAAACTGTTTTCATAAGATAGATTTTTTTTGTCTTTTTCACTGTGTTGACTTTGCAGTGATGCTACAAAAATAATGGTGGGTGAAACTGCTAATGCCTAAGCATAAATTCAGGTAATGGCACAAAACTGAACTATTATATTCTTCATTGCCATGCATTCATAGTTTTTTTTAAAACCCAGTTTCATTTAAGAATGTCCTTGATGAAGCAGTAAAAGTATTGATTTCATTTTAAAAATAATAAGCCTCATCAGAGGTCCATAGAAGGAAGGGTACTGGTGGCCCTATGTGGGTCTCATGTCAGACTGTAGCCGTTTTCAGACAAGGATATGAGGACCTGGGGGAGGGGGCATGGGGAAGGGGGAGGGTGGAGAACACACAAATCTTCCCAAAGAGTGTGAGGACACAGCCAGTTCTGAAAGAATCAATTCCCAGATCCTTCTTTCTTTTTTTTTTTTAAGTTGTTTCAAACTAGTTTATTTAGGGGTTCCATTTTCACTCCTTAATAGATTGTATGTATTCCTCATATGCTTCCTCACTCATTAGGTCATCTAGTTCTGAAGGGTTACTGAATGTCATCTTGATCAGCCAACCATCTTCATAACAAGATTTGTTGACAAGTCCTGGATTTTCTGCTAGAGCTTCATTCATTTCTGTTACATCTCCTGATAGAGGAGAGTGGAGTTCACTCGCAGCTTTCACACCTTCCAAAGCACCAAATTCCTCGTTTGTTCAATTTTGTCCCAACTTCAGGCAGACTACAGTAAACAACATCTCCCAAAGCTTTCTGTGCAAAATTCCTGATTCCCTCGGTTCCCACACCGTTTTCTGTTGTTACCCATTCATGTTTGTGAATTTACGACCCGACAGCAGAGCCGGGCCAGTGTGCCACGGCGACAGAGACGGTGCACAGGCTGCAGACCTCGGCCCTGCACAGTCCCCACAGCTTTCAGTGCCATGTTTGCCCCAGATCCTCATTTTCTATCTGTTCACGTTTAAAACTGCTCTCCTGGAAAGCATCCCAGTGGCCAGGGCACCCTCTTTCTCGGTCACCTTCCCCACCTGGCAGAAGATAGTCAGGCTTCTCACCCCCAAACCTTGCAATGGTGCATTGCCCTCAGGGTGTCAAAACTTCTGGGGTACCAAACAAAAGGATTCTTTGGGAATCTTGCGGCCAATATATATTTTTTTAATATTGGAGTAAAATTGCTTTACAATGTTGTGTTAGTTTCTGCTGTACAATGAAGTGAATCAGCTATATGTATACCTACATCCCCTCCCTCCTACCCCCCACCCATCCCACCCATCTAGGTGGTCACAGAGCACCAAGCTGAGCCCCCTGTGCTATACAGCAGTTTCCCACTAGCTATTTTACACATGGTAGTGTATATATATGTCAATCCTAATCTCCCAATTTGTCCCACCCTCTCCTTCCCCAACTGTGTCCACACATCCATTCTCTACGTCTGCATCTGTATTCCTGCCCTACACATAGGTTCATCTGTACCATTTTTCTAGATTCCATATATATGCGTTAATATGTGATACTTGTTTTTCTTTTTCTGGCTTACTTCACTCTGTATGACAGACTCTAAGTCCATCCACATCTCTACAAATGACCCAATTTCGTTCCTTTTTATGGCTGAGTAATATTCCATTGTATATATGTACCACATCTTCTTTATCCATTCATTTGTACTTGGACATTTAGGTTGCTTCCATGTCCTGGCTATTGTAAATAGTGCTGCAATGAACATTGGGGTACATGTGTGCTTTTGAATTATGGTTTTCTCAGGGTATATGCCCAGTAGGGGGATTGCTGGTTCATATGGTAGTTCTATTTTTAGTTTTTTAAGGAACCTCCATACTGTTCTCCATAGTGGCTGTATCAATTTACATTCCCACCAACAGTGCGAAAGGGTTCCCTTTTCTCCACACCCTCTCCAGCATATATTGTTTGTAGATTTTTGATGATGGCCATTCTGACTGGTGTGAGGTGATACCTCACTGTAGTTTTGATTTGCATTTCTCTAATAACTAGTGATGTTGAGCATCTTTTCACGTGCCTCTTGGCCATCTGTATGTCTTCCTTGGTGAAATGTCTATTTAGGTCTTCCACCCATTTTTTAATTGGGTTGTTTGTTTTTTTGATATTGAGCTCCATGAGCTGTCTGTATATTTTGGAGATTAATCCTTTGTCCTTTGCTTCATTGGCAAATATTTTCTGCCATTCTGAGGGTTGTCTTTTCATCTTGTTTATGGTTTCCCTTGCTGTGCAAAAGCTTTTAAGTTTAATTAGGTCCCATTTGTTTATTTTTGTTTTTATTTTCATTACTCTAGGAGGTGGGTCAAAAAAGATCTTGCTGTGGTTTATGTCAAAGAGCATTTTTCCTATGTTTTCCTCTAAGAGTTTTATAGTGTCTGGCCTTACATTTAGGTCTTTAATCCATTTGGAGTTCATTTTTTGTATATGGTGTTAGGTAGTGTTCTAATTTCATTCTTTTACATATAGCTGTCCAGTTTTCCCAGCACCACTTATTGAAGAGGCTGTCTTTTCTCCATTGTATGTTCTTGCCTCCTTTGTCATAAATTAGGTGACCATATGTGTGTGGGTTTACCTCTGGGCTTTCTATCTTGTACCATTGGTCTATATTTCCGTTTTTGTGCCAGTACCATACTGTCTTGATTATTGTAGCTTTGTAGTATAGTTTGAAGTCGGGGAGCCTGATTCCCCCAGCTCTGTTTTTCTTTCTCAGGATTGCTTTGGCTGTTTGGGGTCTTTTATGTTTCTATACAAATTGTTAAATATTTTGTTCTAATTCTGTGAAGAATGCCATTGGTAGTTTGATAGGGATTGCATTGAATCTGTAGATTGCTTTGGGTAGTATAGTCATTTTCACAATATTGATTCTTCCAATCCAAGAACGCGGTGTATTTCTCCATCCATTTATGTCATCTTTGATTTCTTTCATCGGTGTTTTATAGTTTTCTGAATACAAGTTTTTGCCTCCTTAGGTAGGTTTATTCCTAGGTATTTTATTCTTTTTCTTGGTACCCCAAAACTTCTGGGGTACCAAAAAAAGGATTCATTGGGAACCTTGCTGCCAATATCAAGTAGGTGAATAAATCCTTTGTGATTCAAGTGATTTCCTATTATTTCCCTCCAAAAAAAATGAGAGGAGGCCAAGGCCATCACTGGTGATAGATCACAATATGATTTTGGCAGATAAAATTGACATTGCTATAACTATATTCCTTTCACCACTCATCTTACTTAAGTAGGGAATTCCCTGGCAGTCCAGTGGTTAGGACTCGGCGGTTTCACTGCCGGGGCCCAGGTTCCATCCCTGGTCGGGGAACTAAGATCCCACAAGCTGTGCGGGGCACGGCCTAAATAAATAAATAAATAAATTAAATTAAAAAACAAAAGTAGCAGGGCAATCAGCTGCGTGCTTTGCGATGACCTAGAGGGGTGGGATAGGGAGGATGAGAGGGAGGCTCAAGAGGGAGGGGATATGGGGACATATGTATGCATATGGCTGATTCACTTTGGTGTAGAACAAAAACTAACACAGTATTGTGAAGCAGTTATACCCCAATAAAGATCTATTAAAAAAAAAACCAAAAGTAGTAATAGACATAATATTTCATTCCGGTAATAAGTAATGCCCATCTATTGAGAAAAACAAGACAGTTCCCTCCATCTCACTGAGATAAATTCTAATAAAAATAACTTTTTGTTACTCATAGATCAGATTTGTTATACATTTCTTTTTTTTTTTTAATATTTATTTAAGTTTTGGCTGCATCGGGTCTTAGTTGTGGCGTGCAGGATCTTTTGTTGCGGTGCACGGGCTTCTCTCTAGTTGTGACACACAGGGTCATTAGTTGCAGCAGGTGCGTAGGCTCCAGAGCAAGGGGGCTCAGTAGTTGTGGCACTTGGGCTCTAGGGTGCAAGGGCTTAGTTGCTCTGTGGCATGTGGGATCTTAGTTCCCCAACCAGAGATAGAACCCAAGTCGTCTGCATTGCAAGGTGGATTCTTAACTACTGGACCGCCAGGAAAGTCCCTATTGTACATTTCTATTTTGATCAATTGTAAAGTCCTACTTATCATGATAACCCAATTCAGGAGAAATTTTTAAAAATACTTAAAGCCTTATATTCATGGAAAACTTTAATTAAATTTCAGTTTATATATAATTTTTTTGCAGAGAATTATGGTAAGTCCATCAGTTATCAGTAGGTACCAATCTTGTTTCATCTGCAGTCCCACTCGTCCTCCTCCTGATTATTTTGAAGCAAATCCCAGACATAACATCATTTTTTGTGTAAATATTATTTTTCACACTTAAAAAAATTGAAGTTGGGCTTCCCTGATGGCGCAGTGGTTGAGAATCTGTTTGCCAATGCAGGGGATACAGGTTCGAGCCCTGGTCTGGGAAGATCCCACATGCCACGGAGCAACTGGGCCCGTGAGCCACAACTACTGAGCCTGCGCGTCTGGAGCCTGTGCTCCGCAACAAGAGAGGCCGCGACAGTGAGAGGCCCGTGCACCGCGATGAAGAGTGGCCCCCACTTGCCACAACTAGGGAAAGCCCTCGCACAGAAACGAAGACCCAACACAGCCAAAAAATAAATAAATAAATTTATTAAAAAAAAACAAACGGAGGTCTGTCGAAAGTGATTCCCCCTCACAACCACAAAATAATAACAGTAATAGTAATGGCAACAACAACAATAATAGTAACACCATCACCAGCATTTTAAAAAAAAAAAAAAATTGAAGTAAAGTTGAGTTACAATATTATATGAGTTTCAGGTGTACATTATAGTAATTCAGTATTTTTATGTAAATATTTATTTTACAGAATAATTACAGTATAATTGCCCATATGATAAGGACTCATGAAACATAGAACTATGAAACCAAACCTCTGAAGGACAGAATCGCCCCCAGCTGAGAACCACTGGGTTAGGGTGAAAAGGTCTCTCCCTGAGATTAGTTAGGATGGCTGCCTTCCTTCAGAGAACTGGTGAGGCTGGGGAAGTGCACCTTGGCTCAGGAAGTAGCTGGAGCCGAGCACCAGGTTCCATGACCACACTCCAAACGTGGCTTTGGGAATAGCGTTGTTTCTCATGTAGTTTGTCTCCTTTGAGAGAGATTCAACCACGTTCCTCAGCTGACTGAGCTCAAGCTGCAGTCCCATCCCTGAGGGACAATTGACAAGGAAGCTGCCCCATCTTTTCTGCTCCAGGGCAACCCGGCTCCCAGGATGTAGAAAAAAGGTTTTAGCCTATTTGTCTGCGAGCTGCCTTCATCCAGTGACACACTGTGGAAAGAGCTGGCCTGCAAAAGCTGCTGCCCTGAGGGTAAGACCCTATGCCAGCCCCAAGGCCAGCCCGGGAGCAAGGACTTCCACTCCACCCTTGTGTTCAGGAACCACCATCACCAGGCCAGTTTCTTCCCATCACCTGGCCCCTCCTGTCCAACATCTCAATATAGGACCCAAGAGGACTCAAGACAGGTGTCTAGGGAATTACCTGGTGGTCCAGTGGTTAGGACTCCACACTTCCATTGCAGGGGGCACAGGTTCGATCCCTCTAGGAACTAAGATCCTGCATGCCCCAGTGGCTTGGCCAAAAAGAAAAAAAAAATATTAGATTAAAAATAAATAAATAAAAATAAAATGCTGCTTCTTTAAAAAAAATAATAATAATACACGGTCTAAGTAATTGGGCATCCGGGACAGTGGGAGGGAGCAGGCTTGAAGCTCTGGAGAGGGACAGACAGGACATCTGGATGTCCTTCTATTCCAGCTCTGTGCGTGTGAGTATTCTTAGGGGATCCACCTGGACCCCAGACTGAATTAGAGGGGCACTCTAGTTAGTTTTTAGTGGTTATTGGAAACGGATGCCTGATTCTATAGTTCTCTTTCACCTTTACATCAAGTGCCCTAAGATTCTGTACGGGGATGGCATTTTTCCTTCACATCCCTGGAATAAGAGAGCCCCCTTAATCCTGTTTTTTGGTCAGAACTGCTGTGCTAATCCCGTTGGATCACCACTTTACACCGCACAGCCCAGGGCAACAGCGGCTCTGGGGCATCCAGCTGTAAGCGTTTCCTGCTCAGTAACTGGAAGTTCCTGGCCTCAGGGAGGTGTTAGCGCTGCAATCCGGTGCTTCATCACGCGTGTAATTTAGCCTCTCCAGAGTAACTCGTGCAAAGAAGGGGAAGGAGGGTGATGAAGGGCCCCAGACCGCACGCAGAATCCGAAGGCAGGATCCTTCTCAGAGTTGGGAACTCAAGGAACTTTAAGGGAAGCAGGCACTCCCTAAGCGATCTGACCCAGCTTCCTCCTCTGTGGGTCGATTCCATTCTCCTCTCTACAAGCCCACTCCGCTTACTCATGCGCATGCGCACAGGACCCCAGGATTAGTTAGGAGTCTCAGCCACCGTTTCTTTTCCTTACTGAAGGCTTCTCTGAGGCCAGAGGAAGGGAGATAATGTGCTTTTACATCCAGGAGTGAGTCCCATTGGTGGCCACAGGACAGGAAGGCCTCTGTTGGGAGGTCAGCTCACTTGTCAGTTATTTTCAGCTGTGGCAAAAATACATATGGGTTTTTTGCAAATGAAGTTTTCAATTTTGGATAAGTAGACAGATTCCCTGGATGGCACATGCTATGAACGGCTATGGCTGGGCTGGAGCCCAGAGTCTGTCTGCTTCCCGTGGGTGGAGGGCGGGTGTCCTGCACCCGCGCCTGGCAGGTATCTTCCAGTGGCCGCCACCCTTGACTGCGGCCCTTCCGTTTATCTCCACGGCCGCTGCTTGTTCCAGTAAGGCCTGCCTGTAGCCCTTGAGTCGTGACTGGCTCCCGCAAGGTGTTCCGATGAAACTCCAGGTAAGATTCATCCTCTGAAACTACAGGTGAGGAGATGGAGAGAGATGTATATACCCGCTAGGATTGTTAGAGATCAGGAAGTCGACGTAAGTTGTACCAAAGAACCTTTATTTCCTGGTAAGCAGGAGGCAGGGCGAGAGTGGAGGGGTCAGGGTTGAGGAAAAAGGGGCTTCCGACCAGGTGCCCAGCCTGGGTGCCTGGGACAAGTTACAGGTGATCAGAGACTCCTCGGCACTTGGATGGCCAGCAGGCTGCGTGGTTTTAGGGTGGCGTCGTCGGAAACGGGGAGAAGGAGGTTGGTATATGGGAGATTTCACAGAGGTAAAACCAAGAGCGCTTGGCAAAGGATTAAAACGCCCAGAACGAGGGACCCAGAGGACTAGAAGAGAAGATAATTTTTTGACCTTCACTGCGTTGGGATCCACTCAGAGTCTACTAGTTCCCTGCAACATTTGATTACTAGTCACTCTCTTTTTCTGGATTGTAACTCGCAGGGGAGAGACATGTGGGCAAATTCATCTTAGCTACACAGAGCCTTAATCAATTAGAAAATTAATGATGCTTTATTTCTAGATTAAACTCTTCTGGCCACCTCCAGGCCTGAATGAAGGGTGAATGCGTATCCTCTCTTGGCTTATCTTCCTGGATAAAGAGCTCAGTGGTGTGTGTGTGTGTGTGTGTGTGTGTGTGTGTGTGTGTGTGTGTGTGTGTGTGTGTGTGTGTGTGTGTGTGTGTGGCTATA
>NW_006796716.1:4880762-4884524 GCF_000442215.2 Lipotes vexillifer | reverse complement strand
CGTGACAAAGCGTGTGTGTGTGTGTGTGTGTGTGTGTGTGTGTGTGTGTGTGTGTGTGTGTGTGTGTGTGTGTGTGTGTGTGTGTGTGTGGCATTCCAGGGTGTGGGGGAGGAAGTGCCCAGGAGATGTGGCCTGCCCACAGCTGACTAGCCCGTTGTGTGTTCCAGGAGCGTACTCGAGGCCGACACCATAGGATTCTATGAACTGAAACTGGCCAGCTCGTCCTCTCTTCCCGCCACATGGGGGGCTGCCACAGGTGACCCAGGGGGCCTGTGCAGCCCCAGCCCAATAACAAGGCCACTTGTTTTCATCAATGTGGGTTTGGAGGGGGCAGTCATGGTGGCCTTGTGAGTCATCACCCCTCTGTGCAAGGCAAGGGTGTCCGGACAGGTCACCTTTCAGGCCACTGGCTTATGCCATTGCTGCCTAAGCCAGTGGCCTGAGTATCTGCTGGGCTGGGCTCAACCCAGCCGCAGTACCTGGCTCCTGGTAGTCAGGTCAGGGTGCTCGGCACAGGGGTGGGCAAGGTCCTAAGGACTGCAGGGTGAAATGCAACAACATGTATGGGTGCAGAAAGAAAGGGGCCACCTGGGCTGGGGCATTTACAGGAGGCCAGGAGGTACCAACCCTCCATGCAAGGGAAGGGACAGCAGTGAATCGTGGGTGCTGACCCTGGAGTGCGAGGCCCAAGAAGGAGAAGCCTGAGGGTTCAGTTTCCCCTCTGCCGCCTCCACCGTGCCCTGCAGCCTCAGCTGGAGGATTAGTGGGGTCTCCTGCTGCTGGTTATTGTTGCCCCTGGCAAATGTGTTAGATTTCTTGGTCCTTGTTCCTGTAGGGGAAGAGGTGTCTGAATTCAACTGATGCTTCTGCACCTGTATACGTAGCAGGAATTGATGGCTTATATGCTTGCACTTTTCCAGTCCCTTAAGTGTTAGAGGGGATTTTCCCATTCAGGGACTGCTGTATGTAGAGGGTGACAGTGGAACACGGAGATCACTCCTCAACCCTCCTTCCTTCCACCCCCGATGGTCCAACAGAAACAATAAAGACTGTGAAGCAAGAAAGGGAAATCACAGCTTTTCTTAAAAACGGGATTGCTGCCTGTGCTCTCAGAGAGGTCCCTCTCACTGCAACAGCGCCACCTGCTGACACAGCCACAAGGTACTGCTGCCACTGAAGAACTCCAGACCCAGGAGGCTTTGTAGCTCTCCAGCTTGATACCCCATTTTCGGATGAGTCAAGTCGAACCTGACAGTTAACAAGATGGGAAGAGCCTAAAAGGCCTCGCTAAGTCAAATAGAAATGGTATATTTAAAAGCGCAGTGAGCCTGGCCCTTGAGGGATTTTACATGAAAAAGTGGCAGCTACTGCCTTGGGAGAAACCACCTGAAACAAGGTCCTGAATCTGGGGCCCTCAAGTGTCACAGGTTCCCCTAAATGCCCATCATTGGTTCACTGATGACTTAGCCAAGGTGAAACCTGATGGGTGCGTTGGGTGGCCACTACCATCCAGCTTCATGGCCAGCTACGTAAAACCGAAAGTGGATGTCACCACGGGCAGAAGTCAAGGCCATTCTCATCCTGAGTCTGGCCAGCACTCCCCTTGATGAACCTTGTTACATTTTACTGACTTGGGCTACTAGCCAATAGCCTGGCTGCTTGGTTCACTTGGAAGATAACAGATACGGAGAATTAAAGACACACCCTTGGGGCGGTAAACTATGGAATCACACCTTGGTCCTATCTGACAGATGGGTCATTCATGTGGATGCCCAGAGTGGGGACCTGGTCTCTAAGAGTCCCTGGCTGTTGATCAAGCCTGCACCGCCCAGAAGCTCCCTCCTGTTCCTGGTAAATTGACTCCATCGAGCCTTTAACACGTGCTATGGGCTCTCTTGATGCTGGTGTCCCTGTTCCAGTCCAGTCGGCTGACTCAGGCCACATCATTATAGCCCTTGAAACTGTGTTGTTTTTAGGCTTTGGAGATCCTCCACAGTCTGCTATTGATGCACCTTCTTTTACAAAAGCCACTCACTGGGGGCCAGTAGTCAAGGTGCTGGATGGACATTCCACACTCCCTACCGCCCACAGCATCTGGGTACCACGCACTGGAATGACCTCTTTCAGGTCAGCTCTACTTCCCTCACTTCCTTCTGGTCCACACACTGTAGTAAGGCAGCCTGGCCACTGAATGTGGCTGTCCCTTCTTGGCTGGCCATCTCTTGGGTAATGATCAGGATGAAAGGGATGGGGGGCTTTCTAGACTTATTTTGAAAATCAAAGAGTCTGCTCTGACCACTTGTTGGTATGGCATTTCTTTCCTGTCCCCTAATAGCTACCCTAGGCCAGCCTGGCTGGTAGACTCTCTTGAGTACAGCCCAGCCAAAAGGGAGCCTAGAGAATTCCAGCTTAATTCTGGCCCAGCCATCAGGATTCTCCTGTTGGATTGATGTGGTTCTAGATCATGTGACTGAGGACACTGCTCTCTCCAGCTCCCCTATAGTGGCTCACACTTGCTGTGGCAGGCTAGACAGTGGCCCCAAGATTTCTGGGTCCTAATCCTTGGAACCTGTGAAGGGGATTTTGCAGATATGATTAAGTTAAGAATCTTCAGATGGGGAGATTATCCTGGATTATCCCAGTGGGCACTAAATGTAATCCCAAGTGTCCTTATAAGAGGGAGGTAGAGACAGATTTTACAACAGAGGGCAATACGATAATGGGAATAGAAGGACAAAGACTTTAACTTTCCTTTACTCAGGCTCCATTTAGGAAAGACTGCTTAATTCACAGAAGGCACCATTATCACCAGAAAACATCTCCTGGGACCTGCTGGTTCTGGGCACGAGTAGGCTCCATAGAGTCAAGATACAGGTCTCTACCTGTTCTCTAAGAGCTAACACTTTGGGTTCAGTGTAGACACACACTAAAAGAGTCAGCGAAATTGTAGGGGCAACAAGATGGCGTAAACGCAGTGTACACAACTTGCTTGGGTGCAGGGTTGGGAAGAGGGCTGGAGTAGGCCAGGTTTGCCAGAGGTGAGTTTGGAAAGAATGATGGAGATGGAGGGTAGAGGGAGGTTGGAAGAGGTTAGAAAACATTAAGGGGTGTTCCTAGTGCCCTAGGTAATACAGAAGGGGGAAAGATAGGACGTGTGGATGGAGCCTCTCAAGACCAGGCTCCACCGCCAAAGCATTCACTCAAAAATCATTTAGGTGCCCATGTGTCAGGTACAGTTTTGGTCACAGGGGTTACAGTGATGAAGGCAACAGAAGGCCCTTAAGTGGGGGTGAGTGAGGCGTGTGAAAGGAACAGACGTGAGGGCCAGTGTGGCTGAAGCACGGGGACCGAGAAGCAGAAAAGCAGAGGCCGGGGCCGGCTGGCAGTCAGGGGCCGGATCTTGCAGGGCTTTGCAGGCCATGGTTAGAGGTTTGGGTTTTATTCTGAGGGCAGCAACGGGACGTTTCATTCATTCTGCAACAGCCTTAGGAACTAGGTAGTCTGATCCCACTTTTACTGACGAGGACAATCAGGGTGGGGTTAGGTAATTTGTTCAAGGTCAGCTGAAGGCTAGAGGGGCTACGAAAACCTGCCGGCTCTCCCCACCCCAGGGCCGCCTGCGCCACCCCACCGAGGCTAGGTAAATACAGCCGGCGCACCCCAGGTTTCGGGGTGTGAGCGCGCCACGGCGACACTGCGCATGCGCCTCTGCCTACGGAAGCCGGGATGGAGGGGGAGGAGGGAGGGAGGAGGGAGGGAGGG
>NW_006796716.1:4867206-4880216 GCF_000442215.2 Lipotes vexillifer | reverse complement strand
GGCCGACGCTGGCGGGCGCGGGGGAAATGGCGGCGGCGGCGGCGGCCCCTACGGCGAACGGGACCGGAGGGAGCAGCGGGATGGAGGTGGATGCAGCAGGTAATGGGCCGCGCGGGAGCGTCTTCTGGAGACTTCCTTGGGGGCGCGTCAAGGCCGTCCTGGACTCCCGGGAGAAGTCGGGAGGGCGGGTCAAAAGCGGGCTCCCTGGGTTAACTTGCGGGAGGGATGTATGGCCCGACCCTGCCGTCTCCCACTCCCGTCTCCCGGGAGGACTCTCACCCCCTCTTCCTCCTCCCTTAGTCGTGCCCAGCGTGATGGCCTCCGGAGTGACTGGCAGCGTTTCAGTCGCTCTTCATCCCCTCGTCATTCTCAACATCTCAGATCATTGGATTCGCATGCGCTCGCAGGAGGGGCGGCCTATGCAGGGTGAGTGTTCGGCGTAATTCTCCAGCCTCCTCTCCTTGGTCACCTCCCCCAAATGGTGGTCTTTCCCCTTCCTTTACTGAAGCCAGTTCCTCCTCCGCAGATCACCGTTTCCCTAATATTTGGTTCACACTGACCTCAGACCCTCAAGCTATAATGATTAGGGAGGTTTGGGGTTTCCTTACCCTCACCTCTTATGTGTCCTTCTCTCATCCAGTGATTGGGGCTCTGATCGGGAAGCAGGAGGGCCGAAATATCGAGGTGATGAACTCTTTTGAGCTGCTGTCCCACACCGTGGAAGAGAAGATTATCATTGACAAGGAATATTATTACACCAAGGAGGAGCAGTGTGAGAGGGGAATAGACGTCGGGGAGAGGAGTGGGAGTGGGGAAAAAAAGCAGAGTGGGGAAGATGGAGAGGGTTGGGGAAAAAAATAAACAGGATAGGACGAGAACGGAGGAAAAGTGAAGATAGAGTAGCTAAAGAGACCTTAGAAAAAGGACACATTCAGTTATTCCCTGCAAAGAAAGTAAGAAGACTGAGGAGATTAATTATTCTAAATAGAGCCAGCATGGGAAGGGGAGAAGCTGGTAAAAATACACCAGAACTTCAAATTAAGGAAGGATGGTTTCAAGAAATATTCTGGCCCCTTCCTCTCCAGTTAAACAGGTATTCAAGGAGCTGGAGTTCCTCGGTTGGTATACCACAGGGGGGCCGCCTGACCCCTCCGACATCCACGTCCATAAGCAGGTATACACACTCACACTTGTGCATGCTGGGGCAGAGAAGACTAGAGGATGAGGGGAAGATGGGCCCTGACACTCGTGTGCATTCTCCCCCTCTTCCAGGTGTGCGAGATAATTGAGAGCCCTCTGTTTCTTAAGTTGAACCCTATGACCAAGCACACAGATGTGAGTAAAACTGACCCTGTGCCCACTTTGTCCTGCTTGTCCGTCACTATGGCGATCTTTCATCCTCATCCTGCTATCTTTAACTGTATGACATTTTTATTGAATTGAATCTCTCTTTTGCAGTTTACCAGCTGTGAGACTTTGGGTTAGTCACTTAACCTCTAAAGTGTATTTTCCCCATGTGTAAAATGGGGTAATTCCTACTTCACTAGGTCCTTTGGAAGATTAGATGAGAAAATGTAATGTGAAAGGGCCAAGTTTTTGGCACTGAACATATAGGTTCAGGTGTTTGATGTTAGTGAAGAGCTGTTCTCCCATCTCTTCTTTACAGCTTCCCGTCAGCGTTTTTGAGTCTGTCATAGATATAATCAATGGAGAGGTAGGTAATGCCCTGCCCTTCAACCCTCAGATTCTGCTCCTGGCATTTCCTCCTTTTGACTCTGTGTGCCCTGTAGGCCACAATGCTGTTTGCTGAGCTGACCTACACTCTGGCCACAGAGGAAGCTGAACGCATTGGCGTGGACCACGTGGCGCGAATGACAGCAACAGGCAGTGGAGAGAACTCCACTGGTAGGGGAGGCTGGAGGGGCTTCGTAAGTGAGGGGGGGGTGAAAGGTGCTGCCCCACTCCTTCTCCACCTTGGCCTGTCCCTGTCCCCCTGCAGTGGCTGAACACCTGATCGCACAGCACAGTGCCATCAAGATGCTGCACAGCCGCGTCAAGCTCATCTTGGAGTACGTCAAGGCCTCTGAAGCAGGTAGGACAGGTGTCTCCCCGGCACTTGAACCCCTTTTCCTCTTCCTCCTGGGGAAGCGACAGCATCCACGTTAACGCAGCCTGTTGTGCCTTTAGGAGAGGTCCCCTTTAACCATGAGATCCTGCGTGAGGCCTATGCTCTGTGTCACTGCCTCCCAGTGCTCAGCACAGACAAGTTCAAGACAGACTTCTACGATGTGAGTGTAAAGCCCAGGACAGGGAGGTGGGGCTCGCAGCGTCATTTCTGCACGCAGGACCTGGGACCTGGCTGTTCCCTGGGCATGCGGCGGGGGACCCAGAGCCCCTGGGGAACTGGCTCTTTCTGTTCCCTCGCAGCAATGCAATGACGTGGGGCTCATGGCCTACCTTGGCACCATCACCAAGACGTGCAACACCATGAACCAGTTTGTGAACAAGTTCAATGTCCTCTATGACCGACAAGGCATTGGCAGGCGGATGCGGGGGCTCTTCTTCTGAGAGGATACTTGAAAGGATGCAGCACAGGGGTCGGACAGCTGTCCAGAGGAGGGTGCTACACTCCATTTAGAGAAACCTGTTGCTAATAAAAGGGGAGCAGCCCCTCCGCACCCCTTCTAGTGGCTCTGTCCTCTCTTGTTAGGTGCCACGCTCTTTTGGATCTCAAAGCCTTGATCCTACAGGCTCAGTGGATGGCCGAGAGAGAGGTGTTTCTCAGTTACTGCAGCACTGAGTGTTTACCACAGTGAGATATGTGCCTGAACCCCAGAAGGCAGAGGTACTCGTGTCCATACTTTGAGACTAAAACTGGAGTGGGGGTGGGAGTGGAGACCCTGTGCAGTCTATCAATCAGTGCCTGGCAGGCAGAGCAGGAACTCCCGAGTAGACTTATGAGTGGCTGGAATAAGACAAGCGTAAAGGGAAAAGACAGGAATCTAGCAGAAAACTCAAAATACCCTGTTTTAACAGAAGGCAGCAAATCTACACACACTTTATTAGCAAAATGAATGAGTAAAACAAGTGCAGCTTGGGGAAAAAGAAGGGATCCTCCTTTCCCCTCAAGGGCATCTCTAGGTCTATAAAAGAAGGGGGATTAGGACCATATGCAGAGTAGATACCAGTGTCTCAAGCGACTGGAATCACACAAAAGTGACCCGTGTCCGGGCGGCATTGACCTGCCAGACGTTCAGCTCCTCATACTCGTCTAGGGCCGCCTGGAACTGAGCAGGTGTGAAGCCGCGAGACACGCAGCGCTGCTCTGCCTCGGAATACCGGACACTGCGGCCCTCC
Organism: Lipotes vexillifer; assembly: GCF_000442215.2. Lineage (NCBI taxonomy): Eukaryota > Metazoa > Chordata > Mammalia > Artiodactyla > Lipotidae > Lipotes > Lipotes vexillifer. The sequence continues at coordinate 4,876,859 of NW_006796716.1, read as the reverse complement.
GAGGCCAACTCACGGACAGTGGCAAATATCACATCCGCTGGTCTCTGGGTCCTGGAGGAAAGAAGCATGGGTGTGCAAGGTCAGGGTAAAACAAGAACACCCAGTACCAACAGAACAGCAGTGGTCAGGGTTAGAATTCTGAGGCCAACGTCACAGACACAGGGATGCAGAAGCCACAGAACTTTTCTGCTCAAGAAGGTCATCCTTCACTAAGCCACTCACCTGGCTGCTTGCCCCTTGTCACCCAGAAGGGAGTCCTTGGACATCTCCATTAGCCGTATGGCTTCATTCACATCCTCCTTCTCCACTGTGTCTACCATTCGCAGACGTGCCTAAGGGGAAGGTAGGGAGAGATGGGAACGGGAGGAGGGGGGTGGAACAAAGTCAGGGACCCCCCCCCCCAGCTCCAGCTTTAAGGTTGGGCAACCCACATGTTCCTACTCACAAAGGAGTAGAGGCCCCTCCCCTCCCGCCAAGCATCCGCAGTGTGGGGCCGGCACTGTCAGACCGAGACAAGTGCAATGCCCAGGGCAGCGTCCAGCAATTGCCCAAGTCTCCGCCTCTCAACACTGGCCAGTCCCGGTGTTCAGCTGTCCTGTGAGGGAGACCAGACCCTTCTGAACTCCACTGGGCTCCCCACCACGACAGATGGAGCTTGGGGAGCTCAGCCAAGAAAGCAACTGGCAGAGAGGTAGTGTCCCTGGGGCTCGGGAAGTGCTAGCTCAGCAGTAGGTCAGGTAATCACACTACCTGCACGAACAGCACTTTGGAGCCCCCAGGACTAAGGTCCAAGATGTGAGGACAGCAATGAACATTCCTAGCACAGGATCTGGGACACAGGGAGTGAAGTTAACCCATCCACCCCCTCGGTGAGGTCGGAGAAGCAGGGAGAAGGCCTTTCCCTCCACGGACGCTGGGCGTGCCCTGCTGGAGCAGCAAGTACCCACAGTGCGGTAGCACGGAGAGGACCGCTATCTGCACTGTCAGCACTTTAGCCCCGGCAGGGCCTGCGCGGAGGAGGGAGGCAGCGAGAGGGGCCACGTTAAGGCAGGCTGCCCAGTACAGCCCAAATGGACCATCCTGCAGCAGGACAGACTGGCACTCACCAGAGCAGTGGACAGTCGCAGGATAGCCAGCAGAGTCCGGGCGGAAGTATAGGTGGCATCCTTACTGGCCCAGGCCTCTCGCCTCATCTCCACGTACGCTGCTGTGATGTAGTCGGCCAGAGACTCTGGCACCGTGGGCTGCTTCTCCCGGCACATAGCTACGTAACGTCTGTGGGAAAGCAGGAGGGAGGGGTGCAGAGAGTATGTTTTTTCTGCATTAAGAGTTTTACTTTGGCCGGGGGCGGGGAGTGGGGGGGTATTTTTAAGTAGAAAAAAAAATCAGCAGATGAGTATTTGCTTGCTTAAATATCACTGATGGATTTCTCAAAATGCTGCATTTCAAATTATTCCTAAATTTTTAGGAAAATGGCCTTTGCATGAATATGACAAATCCACCTGTCTTAAGAGACGGTTTTGTTAACTTCAAGTGAATAGGTAAAAAGAAGAAAAACTTGAGGAATCCCTGGGAGTCCCGGACAGGCTCCACGGAGAGAATAGTGCTATCAAGTATCCGTGTAGCAGGGTGCAGCTTTGCCAAAAATCTGAACCTGTCTCAACCCTGAGATGGGCAGGTGGTGGAGGTAGCATGAAAGGCAGGTTCTGCGTCACGGTCTCCCATGGCCAGGCTGGGGGGACCTAGACTCACTGTTTTTAGACTCAGGACATGTGGTGGAGGAGGAGCGAAAGCTTTTCAGGAGATGCACACCCAGGCCAAGACACTGCCACCCATGGCACTTGGGCAAGTACACCAGTCCTCGCCCAGCTCTCCTACCTCATAAGCTTCATGTCCAAAGGTTCAAACTGGGTGGGGGGCTGCCGGCTGTGCTGGTGCACATAGGTGATGTGCTGGGCCAACCTGGGAAGAGGGGAGGCAAGTAGGAACCCTGTCTCTTTGGTGCTACACATCACACCCGAACTCTACATCTTGGCCCCTCACCTCTCCACCTCACAGCCTGGCAGGGACAAACTTTCAATCCTGACCCACTCTAACAACTGTCGACCAGCCCCTGCTGTATGAGGGAAAGGTTCTGGAGTTTCCATGAGCAGGCAATGAGTTTTCCAACTTCTCCTCCAACTCCAGAGATGGTTACTAAGGGGTGTCTCCTTGAGTGCTGAGCTGCATTCACCTCAGGTCGTTGTCTCGGTTGGGCCGGTCCTGGATCAGCCAGAGAAGGTCAAATCGGGAGAGCAGCGCAGCAGGAAGCTGTATGTTCTGCTCCAGGCTGCGGCGAGGGTTGTAGCGCCCATAGGCAGGGTTGGCGGCAGCCAGGATGGAGCAGCGGGCGTTGAGCGTTGTGAGAATGCCTGCCTTGGCAATGGAGATGGTTTGCTGCTCCATGACCTCGTGGATGGCCGTGCGGTCAGCCTCCGCCATCTTGTCAAACTCATCAATGCAGCACACACCCTGGTCAGCCAGCACGAGGGCGCCACCCTCCAAGGTCAGCTCTCCACTCATGGAGTCTCTCAGCACAGCTGCTGTGAGCCCCACTCCGGAGGAGCCGCGGCCTGTTGTGTACTGGCCTGAACAAAAGGGCCAGGGAGAAAGAAAATAGACATGTTTAGGAAAAGCAAAGAGGACAAGGGAGCAACAACGGGGCAAAGGACAGAAGAAACAAGGCTAGTGAGGCAAGGCCTGTCCTGAGCTGCTCCAACCCAGCCAGGCCTTCCCAAGGCAGCTGCAGGCCTGTGGGTGGTGGCACTGAATCTCCACTCCCCAATGCTCCCAGAAGAGAACAAACACAGACGCGTGGTGGTCCTACTCCTGCCCTCAATTTGCCTTTCCCAGGATCTGACTACTCACTGCGGGGGGCCAGGCGGTCAATGTAAGACAGGAGCTGAGACTTGGCCACACCAGGATCCCCCATCAGGCAGATGTTGATGTTGCCTGGAGGAAGGGAAGGAAGCCCCTGAATGACTATTCCTTCAATGCAAGTCGTCCAAACACAGAGAAAAGTGCTTTCGAGATCTGCCCCCATCATGCCCAGCACCATTTCTTTTAATCCCACCCCGTGCCCAGGAAGCCAAGACGTCTGCTCTTTTATTCTGTGACCTATGGGACACTGGCCCTGGTCACCCATCCTTTCTTCCTGAACGCTGCACTCACCCCTGATCTTCATGCCTTGAGGAGACTGGTCCACCCCTCCCACCAGCAGGAGCAGCAGCGCCTTCTTCACGTCTTCGTGCCCATAGATCTCCGGGGCAATGGAGGCTGCCAACTTTTCATAGAAATCCTCCTCTGTGGGAAAGGGAAAAGCAAGAGCGTTTTCTGGGGGATAAAAAGTGCTCGGATGAAACTCACATCCCCAGTCTTTCCCGACCCCTCACCTGCAATTTGCCTTAGTTCCTCCCTGCTCAGTTCTCCTGCTCCAAACTCATCATCCTCACTCTTACTCATCTTCACAATCCGATGGGCTTCCAGGTAAGTTTCCGAGAGTAAACCCTTGGGCAGGAAGATGCCGGAGTATGAATGAAGTTCTTTAACTTGGCCATCCACGCGACTCCCTCAGGAGTTCCTAACAAAACCTTTCGTTCTGCTTTGATGTCCTGCTATTGACACTTTTCTCTGTGGGGCTGGATAAGAATAAGGGGATAAGGAGAAAAAGAGAAAACCACCTCCTCATTTTAAACTCCCTTTCTCACCTGGACCATCTGTCGGAACCCAGCGCGCAGGACTGGCAAGAAGATACCGGTGACACTGACATGGTCCCCGGGCTGGGCAATCCTTGTGTTCTCTCCTTCTACCAGCACCGTGATGCTGCGAGGGATATTTCCCACGGGCACTTGGTCGCTCTGGGGGAGAAGGGTACGTGAGGTCTCCAAAGACTAACCTCCCCTCCCCAGGCACACTGCTCTTCTGCTTCCTGGCCTGCTCAGCCTCACAGAAGCCGACAGGAGGGAAGCTGAGCTGTCCTTTACCTCTTCCCAACTCAGTCAGAAAGTTCCGGTTAAACCTCCCTGCTGCTCTTGATGACTTCTCTGCCTCAGCTCCCCTCTCGCTCGTTCTACTTTCTTCCTCCTACTCCAGTGGACTCCCAAGCTCCACCTTCCCTGGGTCCTGGACCACACACCCCAAACTCACGTGTTCTTGCATCTTCATCTCCTGGAATTTGATGAACTTGGAGCCACGTGTCTGTAGGTACAGCCGCCCTCCTGAGCGGTTGGTCTGGCACTCCTGGCTTGGGCACATGATCAGAGGCATGAAAGTGGGAGACTGGATCTAAGATGCAAAAAAGGAAACACCAGAGGAAATCATAAGGAAAGGAGCCCCTTAGAGTCAGTTACTTGAATCACATTCCTCTGTCACAAAAACCATGGGACTTCCGAATGTCTTACGTTATCCCTGGTGGATGTCAACAAACACAAAAAACACAGAATGTATAGAAAGACCACTCCACGCTAGAAAGAAGATGAAAGGTGCACACACCAGCGTGTTTTACAATAATCAGAGAAAATAACAAGTGAACATCAGCAGACAAAACTAATTCTTACAAAAATCACTGTTGCTCCATACATACCGGCTGATAGGTCTCTGCCCCACACTGGTCACACGTGTAAGTGGCCACCACCATCCTGGGTTTGACTTCAGAGACGCGAGTGACAATTCCACGCACTGTTACCAATTTCCCCACAGAGTCAGCCCGTACTTCCCGGATCACGCGAGGCTTGTTACTACTGGGACCTTGAAAATACAGCTCGCTAAGGGAAAAGATAGTCATTAGCAAGGCTCTGGGGATCAAACCCCACACCCTTCCCAACCGAGACCACTCACAATCTGCGCATGAGCTCAGGAGGGTACTGGTTCTGGGGGCTCCGGGCTGCCCCAGGGTCCCGGCTCCGCTGCTCCATCATCAACCGGTGCTCAATGTAAACGTCCAGAACATCTTTATTTACCACCTAAAGGAAAAGGAAACAACCAGAATGGTGAAAGAACAGCACGTAAAGGGGGCCAGGCAGAAATCACTGCCCCCTTTCTGCCAGCTCAGAAAGCCAGCTTTCTGCCAAGAACCTTCTCGAAAAACACCTAACTTCCATGCCCTGCATTTTTCTCACCTCCCTCTCCTTGTACTGAGGCAGCAGCTCTTGTACAGCATCAGCGAAGAGCTTGGCATAGCGCTTGGTGTTCTCACAAATTGAATCCACCAGCTCAGGGTCATCCTCAGCTACATCGTCTAGGTCTATGTACACTGCCACTTGCTCCCGATGAGCCAACAGAACCTGGGGTGGGGAGGAGATAGCCACGGGGCCAAATTTACCTTACCAGTGTTGACAAGCAAAAATCTGTCACCACAAGCTCAGCACACAGGTCCCAGGCCCCACATGGGAGAAACAGCAGTGTGAGACAACAAGACTCACTTCTCAGCCCCCCAACCCCTGAAAATACCTCAATTATCGTAAATCTAGTGCTACACAGGTATCAAGTATCGTGCTAAGCTTGTAACTTACATACAAATGCATTTGCTAATAGCTCTTACAGCTCAAGGTGCTGCCCCATTCCCTCTACCCAACCTTTGACTTACCAACTGATTCCCATACTTGAACTGCTTCTTGCCAAACTCATCATCCTGGTAAAACTCTTGTAGGAACTTCTTCACCTTTTCTATAAGAAAAGCGTAAAACCGTAAAAATCAACTTTTTTCCAGATACCTTACTGCAAAACCCGTCTGAGAGAAATCTAAGAAACTCACCTCCATTTAAAATGAGATCGATGAACTCATCAATCTAAACAACACTCAAACAAGCCTACCTAATTCTCCTCAAACAGGGCAGAACTCTTTTTCACAAGCCTGTTTTAGCCTAGGGAAGAAAAAGCGGCCCCGGGCAGTTTAGAGTATTAACCGATACCCTCCCCGCAGGGGAATTCCACTCTCTGCCTTAGTTAGAAATCTGAGTACCGTTTCCCAAGGGCCTCCCACAGCCGGCAACACACTCAGGTCTCAAAGTTCTCAGCGTTTCTTCTACGCGTTTTGTTCTCCTTTTCTTTCGGCCCCCTAAACCGCTGCCCTCACTGGGATCTCCGCCACCAGGCCCGTCCTCCGCCCCACCCCCTCTCCCGCCACGGCTTCCGCTCTTAGTAAACAAAGAAGCACATGGGCCCAGAAACCGCCGCCTCACAGCCCGGGATTCCTCCGCCCAGGGCGGGAGCCCGTCCGGCGATTGGCCGGCTCGTCAAGGGCCACACCGTCCCACCCCACCACTTCCTCCCTCTGCCTCTGATAAGCACCCCAATTCCAGGCAGGCCCCCACCCTCAGCAGCTCTCTCCGAGGCCACCGCGCGGAAGGACACTGTTTACACACGACACTCCTTCCAGCGGTGTCGCGCAACTTCCGCCCGCCTCCACTTCCGCTTGGAGGTGGGCCTAACGCGGCCAATCCCGGAGCGCAGCGGCCGGCCGGCCCGACCCCCGGGCTTCGGCGCGTCTCGGGCGCTCGGAGCACCTAAGAGCGCGGAGGGAAGTGGGACTGCGGGTGGCCGACCCTGAACCTTTGACAGGGTCCCCTGAGGTCCTGGTCTCCCCTTGGCGCGACCCTTCCTTCTGGAACTTACAGCCGGGGTGTCCGCCCACCCACCACGACCCCTACTTCTTTCCCGTACGCGGTTACCAGCTTTCCCCCGACCTCGGCGCCCCGTGCGCATCCCAGCCACCGCGTGCCTCCAACCCGCCACCTCCCAACCCTGCCTCGGGCCTCGCGGGCCGAACCCTGCCCCCCGGGACTCCCGCTCACCCAAACAGGTGTTGACCAGGAAACTTCCCGCGCAGGACGCCCCTCCCACACTTGCAGACCCTCACCTTTCTCGAGCGCGTAGTCCTTAAGTGCCATTGCTGCCGAGGGCTATGCGGCAGCAGTTGGCGGGCTCTGAGCTCTCCCTGCCCGAACAGCTAAAAACGTCCGCGCGGCGGACTGCGGCCGACCAACCGAAATTGGCGCGAAACGTCGCTCCCCACGTGACCAGCGCCGCTGAGTGCGGGCCAATCGGAGAAGAGGCCCTCCGCCCCTCCCACTCGCCACGGGCCCCTGCCACGACCAATCAGCGGGCGAATCTGGGCTGAGTGACGGGGTAGCGGCGCGGGTGTCAGGAGGGAAAGGCTGGGCGAGGCTTGGGCGGGCGCCGGGTTTCCCGCGGTGGAAGGAGAATCGTTCTTAAAGGGCCAGCCCACTCGCGTCCTTTTGTTCCAGGGCCGCAGGGCGGGGCAGGCCCAACTTTCGCTGTCTCCTGGTCTACTCTCCAGAACGGCCATGATTTCCCAGTTCTTCATTCTGTCCTCCAAGGGGGACCCGCTCATCTACAAGGACTGTATCCTTGGCCAGCGGGGCCGGGGGGGAGGGGCTGGGTGGGACTAGTGCCCCCGAGCCAGCCAGTGTCGCCAGCTCCTTAGCTGTCCTTCCACCCGGTCAGTCCGCGGAGACAGCGGAGGCCGGGATGTGGCCGAGCTCTTCTACCGGAAGCTGACGGGACTGCCTGGAGACGAGTCTCCGGTTGTCATGGTAACCACTGGCGGGGGGTGGGGTGGAGGGGATGCTCTTGGTGGGTCTGGGTGGGGGGCGCCTCCTCCCAGGGCTGTTTCCTTGAGAGCTCCCAGTTGGGGGGTACATTCCTCCACATAATATTAACAGAAGTTTACTGAGCGCTCACAATGCACCAGGCACAGCTCCCCGCACGTCTCAATCCTCAGCCACTCTGGAGTAGGTACTATTATTAACTCCATTTACACACTAGGAAGCTGGGCCCTGGGGAGGTTTCGTATGTGGCACAAGTCACGCTGCTAGTAAGTAGGGGAATCTGGATACCAGCCCAGGTCTCATGGGCCAGGAATCACCACAACTCTTTCTTGCTAATGCTTTTTCCCCCTGCCTCTGCCTCAGCACCACGATGACCGTCATTTTATTCACATCAGACACAGCGGCCTCTATTTGGTGGCCACGACTTCAGAAAACATTTCTCCCTTCAGTCTCCTAGAGCTGCTCTCCCGGTGAGGAGGGCGGGGCTGGGCACCCGGGCGGTGGGGGTCAGAGAGGAGGAGGGTATGCACACTCCGTCCTGTTCTGCAGGCTAGCCACGCTCCTGGGTGATTACTGTGGCTCCCTGGGTGAGGGGACCATCTCCCGCAACGTGGCTCTGGTCTACGAACTTCTGGATGAAGTGCTGGTGAGGTCCAAGGATGTCCCTCCCTGTCCCCCGCTCCCTGAAGATGCATCCCATGGCTGGGAGGCTGAGTCCGTTCATTTTCACCCCTTCCCCCCATGACCACCCAAAGACTGCCATTCCTTTACCCATAGGACTATGGCTATGTACAGACCACATCCACGGAGATGCTGAGGAACTTCATCCAGACGGAGGCTGTGGTCAGCAAACCCTTCAGCCTCTTTGACCTCAGCAGCGTTGGCTTGGTCAGTCCAGGGACAGATGAGGCCAGGATTGAGGAGGGTTAGTGGGAAGTGTCATACGTGAGGATTGATTGCTTTGGATGATTTCCAGTTTGGGGCTGAGACACAACAGAGCAAAGTGGCCCCCAGCAGTGCAGCCAGCCGCCCGGTGCTGTCCAGCCGCTCTGACCAGGTGAAGGAGGGACTGATGGGTTCAGATCCTCTGATTTTTCTCTTAGCCCCCAGAGTCCAAGATCCCAGCATATCTTTCCACCTCCTCTAGACGTGGATGATCCCTTTTCTTACCCACGTCCCCAACCCAGGGCTCCAGCTTCCACTGTCCTGTCCTTTCTGCCTGTCCACGTTAGAACACAGGCTGATCAACCCCCAAATCCCTCTTTCCTTAGAGCCAAAAGAATGAAGTGTTTCTGGATGTGGTCGAGAGACTGTCCGTCCTGATAGCCTCTAACGTAAGTTTGGGCCCCCAGCCCTGCGGCTGAGGACAGGCGGCCTTTGGGAAGTGTGTTGGGGAGGTCACGTCTGGGCATTGACCTCCTGTCACTCTCAGGGCTCGCTGCTGAAGTTGGACGTGCAGGGAGAGATACGACTCAAGAGCTTTCTGCCCAGCGGCTCTGGTGAGCAGCCTGCAGGCTGGACCAGGGTGGGGTTTGGGACAGGCTCCTTGGTGGCATGTATGGGGTATTTGGCAGCTGCTTCTTCTGTTCTTTCCTCTGACAGAGATGCGCATCGGCTTGACGGAAGAGTTTTGTGTGGGCAAGTCAGAACTAAGAGGTGAGAAAGTGGGTCTTTCTCTCCTAGGTCGAGGTCACTGTCAAAGGTTTCATGGAGGGAAGTTAGAGACAGATCCCCACCCCCTCCCAAAATGTGGGTTAGGAGAGGGGTCTTTCTCTCTTTCCAGGTTATGGGCCAGGAATTCGGGTGGATGAGGTCTCGTTTCACAGCTCGGTGCATCTGGATGAGTTTGAATCTCATCGAATCCTCCGCCTGCAGCCACCTCAGGGTGAGGTCAGGATCGGGCTGGCCTAGCATATTCCACCTACCGAGGGGAAGGGAGGCAGTTCAGGTGTGAGGAGACCAAACTCACCTCCATTCCTCTCTGGTCTCAGCTGACGGTGATGAGGTATCAACTCTCAGATGACCTCCCCTCCCCGCTCCCCTTCC
>NW_006796716.1:4861879-4866894 GCF_000442215.2 Lipotes vexillifer | reverse complement strand
CCTGCTCCCCTTCCGGTTCTTTCCCTCCGTGCATTGGGACCGAGGCTCAGGCAGGTGAGACCGTTTCCCCACTCTAGAAGTTCTCTGGAGCCCAAGCCAACATGTGTATGCATGTACGTGTGTGTGTGTGCACATATATACATGTATCTGTTTACCCCTCTGACTGGCTGTGAAGGAGTGGTGGTGGTGGTGATATTGGCTCCGAGTTAGTAAAGGCACCCTCCCCCGCAAGTGGACCCAGCTCCGTGAATGTAATGGCTCGTGGAGTTGGGTGGATTTCAGCCCTTCTCTCTCTGCCTTGGGGCAAAATCCACACAGCCACACGTGGGGGCCCTGTGTGAGGGATGGTGAGATGCCGGTAGGATAGGGCCTGAGTAACGGTGTTGTGCCCTCCCACCCAGGCTCCAGGTTTACCTGAAGTTACGATGTGACCTGCCCCCAAAGAGGTAAGTGGGGGTAGCCAAGCTTAGTCCAGCTACGTAGGGTAGGAGACAAGGCCAAGATACCTGCTGTTTCCACCTTCAGGTGCGGCCACCAGCCTCAGAATCCAGCTTAGAGGCTCTAGAGTTTGGGAAGGGGGTGGGGTGGCACTTGTGCAGAACTCCAGTCATGACAGTAATGTAGATGGGACACGTCACGACCTTCCTGGGGCTGACTCTGGTCCTTTTTTCCTTGCAGCCAGGCTCTCAACGTCAGGCTGCACCTTCCCCTGCCACGGGGGGTGGTCAGGTGAGCATGTGTGCACCGGGGGCCCGCGGGTGGGTTTACCAGCTTCCCCGGACAACAGGGCGGCACTGGGGGAGGAGAGAGGGAGCTGTGGGACGGCAGCGGCTAACCCAGCGCCATTCCTCTCCCAACTCCAGCCTGTCTCAGGAGCTGAGCAGCCCCGAGCAGAAGGCAGAGCTGGGGGAGGGAGCCCTTCGCTGGGACCTGCCTCGGGTGCAGGGAGGCTCTCAGCTCTCAGGCCTTTTCCAGGTATCAGCCGCTAAGTCTCGAAGGCCCTCTCCTCCCGCCTGCACTTTCAGCCCTGACCCATAGCCTCCTAATGCGGTCGGTCCGCGTGGTCAGCTTCCTGGCCCCTTGGCTTCCCTGCCCTCCTTCCTGTTGAGGCCTTCAGCACCCTCCTCCTGCCTCTGCCCCTCACAGATGGACGTCCCGGGCCTCCCCGGGCCTCCCGGCCAAGGCCCCTCCACCTCGGCTCCTCCTCTGGGGCTGGGCCCCGCCAGTCTCTCGTTTGAACTTCCCCGGCACACATGCTCTGGCCTCCAGGTTCGCTTCCTCAGGCTGGCGTTCAGACCATGCAGCAACGCCAATCCCCACAAGTGGGTGCGACACCTAAGCCACAGCGACGCCTACGTCATTCGGATCTGAGGCTCCCAAACGAGGACACAGGTGGCAAAGGAGGTGATCTGTGCATCAGGAGAAGGACAATGTTTCCTCTCCCGGCATCCTGGCCTGTGGCTGTGGCTCTGGCTGGAAGGGTCCTGAGTCCTAGAGAGCAGGGGGGCTCCACGGACTCAACTGCCCGTCCGTGGGATCTGACCCAAGAAGGACTGAGGTGGATCACAATTTAAAAATCAAACTTTTATTCTGAGGAACTGACTGTACAATACTGAAAGAGAAAGTCACGTGGGGGAAGCTGACTACTATTTCCTTCCACCCAGCGCGCACGCGTGTGTGAGAGAGAGAGAGAGAGAGAGAGAGAGTGTGAGTGAGTGTACAGGGGAGAGGTCAGCAGACGTGTGACAGCATCAAGGCGCAGGCGGAGGGGAGCCAGATCCGGGGGGCTGTGAACCATTAGCCTTCGGAGTCCCTGGAGCAGGAGGGGGGCTCTCCCCAGCTTCCGGTTTCCCCCCACATAGGGCGCTGACCCCAAGAGGGGAGGGGGCTGAAGTCGGGGGAGGGGCTGGAGAAGGATGGGAGGTGGGGCCTCCTTTGCCCTCCCCTGTGGGGGGAAGAGAGACCACGATGTACTTCTGGACACTCCCGGGACCAGAGGGGGCAGTGCTGGGGGGCGCGCTTGTGGCGGTGGAGACCAGCTTGACGATGGGCTGCACGCTGGGGACGGTGGTGGTGACAGGAGAGGTAGTGGTGGAGCCTGAGCCAGGGGCCGAGGTGCTGAGGGACAGGACCTGGGCGGGGAGAAAGGCAGTGCCGCTCGCCTTGCACTCTTCCCACACCCGAGGCCGGGGGATACTTCCCTTGCTCCAACCAAATAATCAGTGACATGGTGACACAGTCCCCACCATCCCTGGTCCCACACGGCTCCAAATACCTGTTGGGTGGATGAGGCGCTGGAGGATGACGACATGACAATGAACTTGGTTGGGGGAGGGGAAGGCTGAGGCGGGGCAGCAGCTCGAGCAGACACCAGTGTCTGGACAGGCAGCGCAATGGAGCCAGGGACCTTCAGCAAGCCAGGGGTCCGAGGGCCAGGCTGGGGGGCCTGTGAGAGGGTCAGCGTGGGCCGGGGCTGTAGGAAGAAGCAGCAGGAAGAAAACGTCACCATCTATGAAAAATACCAGCTATGAAAAGAAGGGCTCCTCTTGCTCCTCGTGGGTCTCACTGGGTTTGGGACATCATCACAAAGGGGGCCTAAACACCCCCAAAGACGGCTGACTCAGGGGGCCTGTGTTTTACAAAAGTCAGTGTGTGTGCCCAAGTTCGTGGTGTCTGTGAGTCCCGCCTGGATGGGAACCACTGCCGTGTTTTTCTTCATTTTCACCTTACCACTTGCTCACCTGTCCTCCCTGGACCCTGTACTGACCTGAGTGATCGTCAGAGTGGTCCTGTTGACCTGCTGAGCCTGCAGAGCAGCCTGGGCCCGGGCCTTGACAACGTGGGAGCAGAGGAGGGGCCCAAGAGACCCAAATTCTGCCCGATAGGCATCCTGATTGTCAGGCGGTGGGCGCAGCTTTGCCAGAACAGGGGCACAGTGTTTCTGCAGAGAGAAGGCAAAGAGCAGCCAGGTAGAGGGAGAGCAGTGACTCTGAGAATCATGACAGGGGAAGGGGTGAGAAAGGAGGTCACCCACTATTTCAGTGTGTTCCTGCTGGAAGCCAGGCTGTGCTGGGTTATCAGTGTGTAAGGAATGCTGTGGTTTTTCTTCATAGAGAACTTGGGCACCAGCTGGTGGGAGTGGAGAACTTGCTGAGTAATTACGCTGGTGATATTTAAGGGCCAGCCGGTCCACAGGGCATGTGTGTTGCACAGAATGGGCCAGAGTGGTGCAGAAGCATCAGGGGCAGTGCAGGCTTGAAGTCACAGGCTGAGAGTTAAGACTCTTATTTCTTACTTAACCCCTTAGTGCCTCAGTTTTTCCAGCTGCGAAACAATATGGGACTCTGAGGTGTGCCCTGAACGTTAAGAGGCGAAGATGGGATAGATGAATGGAAGATGCTGTATGTTTGCTAAACATTGTCCTTGTGTGTGTGTGGTGGGGGGTGGAGAGGGGGATCAGTGGGAAGAAGTGGGGGAGGGCGAGGGTGGGGCTTTGTCACCAGGAGGAGGCTCTGCACGTGGTCAGCCCCTATGCGGTCGATGTTGCTCAGCACGGGGCCATCCAGGACCCCGCGGATCCGCTCCCCCTCCTGTTGTAGCCGCGGCAGAATCAGAGTCTTAATCACCTGTTGGAAGAGAAGGGGAGAAGCCGGGGCCCTGGGGTCACCACAGGGTCTCCCGGGTCAGGGGGCTGTTGCCCACTCCGACCTCACGATCCCTCCCCTCCCCCAGGGCTCCCCCCCGCTGGGGCCTAACATCATGTCCCAGCTCTGCCAGGCCTGCGATGGAGCCGTAGCGCGTTGTCCACGGGGTCTTCTCATCCACCCAGCTCTGTAAGGGGATGGAAAATAAACCCAAATAAAGGGGTGTGAAAAGCTAACTACTAAGGACCGAAGTCTCTCATACACACATTTTCCTTGTAAACCATTAAGACATGACAGCTCCTTCCCAGCCACCCTCTCCTCCCCAAAGTAGCCGCTATTCTGACCTCTACCACCAGAGATTAGTTTTTCTGGTTTTTGAACTTTAAGTTAATGGAATCACACAATTAGGAAAAAAAAAAAAGACACCACAGATGCAGCTCAAGTCCCAGTCCCCGTCCCCCTGCCCTCTTGCCCTGGGTTTCAGCATCATTTCCTGCAGCCACACTGGTTTGAGTGAAGCTCTCATTGTTCTGCTGACAACCCCAGGTAGTGATGGGAAACGGCTCACCTTGGTGAAGGTCTTGGTGATCCGGGACTGGATGTTGTTAGTGGTTGTGCTGAAATGCTTGCAGATCTGGGCCACCAGGCGGGCGGCAAAGTCCCGGAGCGCCCAGTGATTGTCCACATCTGGCCGCAGGCACAGCTGTCTGCTCACGATGCAGGTCATCACAGCCGGGATCAACTCATGCACCTAAGGGAGAAGCCTCGAGTCAGCTGATTCTGACAAACGGTCTCCTGCGGGTGGTGGCAGGGTCCCCAGAGCCTGGGATGAGAGGTGGGCGGTCAGGTCCACTCACGTATTTCTCTAGATACAGAGTAGGGTTGTCCATCAGCGCCTTCACCATGCGCATCAGGTAGATGAGCAGGGCCAGGTTGTTCTGCACCACGTTCACGCGCACCTGGTTGGGGGGAGAGAAGCCATGGAGCAGCGGGACCCTTCCGGTGAGCTTCCTCTCCCTCCACCTCACCCCGGAACCTTGTCCTAGGTCCCCCCCGCCACGTCCTCTCACCCCCTCTGAGATGAAGGTGCTGAAGCGCGGCAGCATCTGGTAGAGCCCTGGATCCGTGGCGATGCTCTGCAGAGCCTCCTGTGGGGGGAGGGGAGCGAGTGAAGAGGAGCCAACACTGGGGGCGGGGGGGCGGGGGGGGCCTCTAAGGGGTAAAGCCAGGACTGGGTGGCGGGGCCTCACCGCTCTCTTGGCCTCACATGAGCCCACACAGGCTTCTGTGATCTCCTTGTAGTACAGCTGCTGCTCCACAGACAACTCGTGGATGCTTCGGGGCTTCAGTCGCAGAGGCGCCCCCTCCAGC
>NW_006796716.1:4855836-4861775 GCF_000442215.2 Lipotes vexillifer | reverse complement strand
TTTCCCTGTGTGAAGTGGGAAGACAGGTTTAGAAAAGAAAGCTCCAGAGGAGGCCTCAGCACCAGTCAAACCTCAACCCTCACCTCCCCCACCCAGGGAGACCCGCTTCCCTTGGGCTTCTTGATCCTCTCTGGGGCTCCTGGCCTGAGGTCTCGCCCTCTGCCCTGACCTCACCCACTTCACAAATGACCATCTGGCTTTGGGGCAAGAGGCCTGGCCCAGCAGTACTGACCTTTGCCGTCAGCTGGAGTGGCCCCCTGACCTTTGCCTTTCAAGGGGCCGTCTTCCTCCTGGCCTGGCTTGGCTGACTTCAGGGGTTCTGTGGCTTCAGCCTTCTGCTGCTCTTTGGGAGCTAGTGGGAAAGCAGTCAAGGCAGGAGATGTAAAGGGAGGAGGAGGCAGAGGGGTGGGTGCTGGACGCTGGGCACGGAGGTTACCTGGGGGTGGGTTCTCTGGAATAGCTGGCTGGCAGCCTTCAATGCTCAGCCAGTGAGCTGCGAGGAAGGAAGGTGTCAAGGTGAACTACTGAGCGCAGACATCAGGAAGTCACTCCACACTAAGGGATGCGTGCTTTCCTTCCTGTTCCTCACCAGGGATCTCACACTGAGGGCCCCTTCACCGTGTGCTTCCTCACACCCATACGCATTGCTCCTTCCCCTCCCTGCTCCCCATTCCCTGCTCTTCCCTCCCCTTCCCCAACCTTTGAGGCAGACATCCAGGGGCACTCGGGGCAGAGGGGTATTGATGATGTCGCTCAGATCAACCTCCTTCTCCTCATAGAAGTAAAGCTCCCGGCCGCCACCAGAGGCGAAACGGAAAGGAATGAACTCCTGAGCGTGGAAGCCATACAGTGGCTACAACAGGATGGAGAGACACTGGGATGAGAAGGGAGCCCAAGCAGGCAGGTCTGGCTGAGGCAAATGTACCGTATGGGAGGTCTCAGTACCCTGCCCCCTCAGTCCTGTGCATTCCCATCACCTCGACGTTCTTTAGCTTCAGTGCGTAGTCAATGTCACTGGTGGTGAGCTTCTGCCGCTTCCCCATGTGCATGAACTTCAAGGCATCCTAGGGATGGGAGGACAGACGTCAGCCCGAGACCCGGGGGAAGAAGGTGGCCTGGGCAGCATCCTCCATACAGTGCAGTGAGGCCAGGGTACCTGTGCAATCTCCTTGATGCGGTAGCTGACCTCATCTGTCAGCAGCTGGCAGGTCTCCTCCTGAATCTGAGCGATGCCCATGGACTCGGCCACCACCTTCATGGACTCCGAGGGCAGCACGGTGTTGCTCAGCTTCAGCTTCTTCTCCTCAGCCATTCTGGATCCCCTCCTCCCCTCCCCTGAAGGAAGATGCCCCAGGGCGGAGAGATGGAGACCCTGGCAGGGGGATGAGAGGAAACGTGAGAGGGACATCCCAAGAAGAGGGGCTGTCCGTTCAGGAGGGGCCGCAACAAAGGGAGAACAGTGGAGATATGAGGGGGGAAGGGGCTCGGGGGGTGCCCTTTGTCCATCCCCACGTGAACAGCACCGGCTGAACAGGAGGAGTAGCACTTGGACCCAGTTCGACACAATTTATCGAGCTGATTCTATGCCAGGCACAGTACAAGTGAGGTATAGTGGAATGATCTCAGCTCTCAGTTTAAATCCCAGCCCCAGCACTACCTAGCTATGTTACCTGGGAAAGCTACTTAAATTCTTCCAGCTTTGGGTTTCTTCTCTGTAAAATGTGGAAAGCATCTTTTTTCCCTAAGGTTGTTAATGTGCCTGCTTTTATGTGTCTTGCTCCGTCATGCATTATTCACACTTGACAAAAATACAACATTGGTTAAAAACAACTCCCCCTGTCTGAGCCTATGTGCCCTTACAATTGAACATGATGAGAAAATGCACAACCATCCTGACCAATGTGCACTTTTTTCATGGCCACGAACTTCAAACGAGCCGTTAATGCTGCCTGATGGTCCTACATTTCAGTGCACCCAGGTTCCTTCTGTCTCATCTGACACCTCTTCTCCTCCCTGATTTTTGGCCATCAGAAGAGACCTCCCCAGGCTCCCACCACCACGTGCACCCGCTGAGCAGCACGGGCGCCCACATGCTCTGCCTTCCCTTTCACTGTAGAGATTCTGGTCATGCCCCTCCCAACTCAAGCACCTCTCCAGCATTCCCCCCCCCACCCCGCCTCCCTGCATCATCGTCAATTCCTCGACCTACCAGATCACTCCCATTAACCCTACAAAATGCAGTTATTTCTCCCATCTTCAAAAAACAAAACAGTGGTCCACCCATACCATGGAATATTTTTCAGCCTTAAAAAGGAAGGAAATTCTAACTCACGCCACAACACAAATAAACCTTGAGAACATTGTGCTAAGTGAAATAAGCCAGTCACAAAAGGATAAATACTGTATGGTTCCAATTGTATGAGGTTCTTCGAGTAGTCAAATTCATAGAGACAGAAAGCAGAGTGGTGGGTGCCAGAAGCTAGGAAGGGGAGAAGGGGGATTTATTGTTTAATAGGTACAGTTTCTGTTTTACAACATGAAAAGCATTCTGGAGATGGATGGTGGTGATGGGTGTGAATGTACTTAATGCCCCTAACGTGTATACTAAAAAATGGTTAAGATGGTACGTTTTATGTTGTGTGTATTTCACAATTAAAAATTTTTTTTAAATCTTGGACTTCCCTGGTGGCCCAGTGGTTAAGAATCTGCCAATGCAGGGGACACGGTTCGAGCCCTGGTCTGGGAAGATCCCACAGGCCGCAGAGCAACTAAGCCCGTGCACCACAACTACTGAGCATGTGCTCTAGGGCCCGCGAGCCACAACTACTGAAGCCCGCGTGCCTAGAGCCAGTGCTCTGCAACAAGAGAAGCCACCGCAATGAGAAGCCCGCGCACCGCAATGGAGACCCAACACAGCCAAAAATAAATAAATAAATAAATAAATAAATAATTTTAAAAAGAGAAAACATCTTTTCTTCATCCCACTTTCTCTACTAGTGATACTCTGGGGTTTTTTGGCTCCTCTTTGCAACAAAACTCCCTGAAAGAGCTGTCTTATCTCTAATTCCTCTTGAACCTACTCTAGTCAGGCTTTTGACTCCATTAGGTGCCTGAAACCACTCATCAAGTTGTGACTCTACATTGTCAAATCCAAAGTCCCATCTCCTTCCCCATCTTCCTCGACCTCTCAGCAGCACAGGGCATAGTTGCCTACTACCTTCTGGAGACACTGTCTTGACACCACTGCTACTCCACCTTCTCTTGGTTTTCCTCCTCCTTCACTGGCCACTTTCTCTACGTTTCCTCTGCTGCTTCTTCCTCTTCTCCTCGTCTGCTTGATGTTGCAGTGCCCTGGGCTTGGTCCTTGTACAGCTATGAGCTATACTTATTCCCTTGGTGACCTCAACCATTCTCACAGCTTTCAGTATCGCTTATAGGCTGATGATAGCAAATTTATATCCCCAGCCCAGAGCTTTCTTCCTAACTTCAGACCTGTATATCAAACTGGCTACTTAGAATCCCTTCTAAACTGAACTCCTGATGACCCCCATCCCACAAGCTCCAGCCTCGGCTTTTCTCATCTTCATAGCAAAACCATTCATCCAGGCGGTCATTCATTATGCAAATCCATCAGGTGATCCAATCTGATCCTCCACTCCCACTGTGTGACCAGCTCCCAGCATCTATCCCCTGGGGAACTTCAATAGCCTCCTGATAAGGTCTTCCTGCTTCCATCCTTGCTCCCTACATCTATTCCCAACATAGCAACCAGAGTGATTCTGTCAAAAAATAAACCACATTGGGTCATTTCTCTGCTCAAAACCCTGTACTGCCTCCCAATGTGCCACAGTGTAAATTCGAAATCTTTATTATGGTCTACAAGCTCCTTCGTGATTTATTCTCTCCCCATCACATCTCTGACCTCCTTTCCTTCCTTCTTCCATGTTGATCCAGCCTCACTGTCCTCCTTGCTGTTCAAACCTTTGCTCTATTCCCTCTGCCTGGAATGCTCTTCCCCCGATGTTCCCTGGCTGCCTATTCCCATCACCCTGTTTAATACTGCACCCCACCCCCACTCTACTTTTTTAAAACAATTCCCATGGAATTTAACATCTGCTGATACATATTGTACTATTTCTTATTGTTTATCACCACCACATCTCCCCTTCCCGCACTGTGTGGACAGGGATCTTTGTTACGTTCACTGATGTATTCTGAGACCCCGGACTGGTGCCTGAGACACACTAGATACTCAATAAATATCTGCTGAATAAAGGAATGAACTGTAAGGCTTAGGAATTAGGTGCTCACTAAACCCTCAAGTACCACTGTTATCAAGTGAACAAGTTATAAGCCCAAGCTTGGAATCTATTTTGTGTCCAAAAGGAAAGTGGCTCGCTTCAAGCTGGCATTAGGAAGACTAATGTCAAAAGTGTTTTGGACTGACTGCGAGGTGTACGTGGATGGAGGGCGGGTGTGGGCCTGTTGGAGGGGCGGGAAGCTGGGAGCGAAATACAAGTTAGTTCTTCTCAAACCATCCCAGGTCTCCTCCCCCGCTTTTATAAGTCTTATCTGCAGGGAACACGTTTATTCAACATACTCTGTGCCTGGAGCCGGGTATACAGGAGGCGGTCATGTCCCAGTTCCCTGGCGAACTCCTACTAATCCTTCAATACCCCGCGGTACCCTCTGCCAGTACAGGCTCAAATAACACGCCACGGCCTCAGGAAACCTCAGGTCAGTGGAGTCGGCAGGAAGGCTTCCCAGAAAATTAACTTGACCTAGATCCGTGTAACAGTTTCCCCAGCAGGGAAGCAGGTCTAAGGTCCCCAGGCAATGGGTACAGCGAGAAAGAAGGCGTAGAGAGCCCACCTCATCCCCTCAACATCCCTCCAATGCAAACACACAAAGTCCCCACGCGCACGGACACACAACCAACCGTCCTCCTCTGGGTCCCCACACGGGCCCTTCAAAGGGTCTAGTCCCGGGTACCACTCAGACCCGCCCCCGCCAGTCGAGCGCCCAGCGCAGGAAGAGCCTCTCACCGCCGCCAAAGCGCCGCTCACCCGGCGCTCGGCGCCATGTTGGCCCCGCCTCCTCCAGGAGCAGTTCCTGGCAGAGACCGAGAGCAGGTCACTGCCCCCTTCCACGAGCCGGAATAAGCCTCCTAGGCTCACGGCCTGAAATTATATAAAAATGCTGTCTCTGTGCCTACGTGTAAGGAGCACACCCTCTTGCTGTAATTACTTCAGTTTATTCCTTCACTATCCGGCAGCCAGGACCTTTGGGAGGCGCCACAAAACCAGGCGGGGAAGCCCGCAGCGCCGCGAGGCCCCGCCCCCTTAGAGCCGGCACTGCGCTTGCGCTTCCCATGCCAGGCTGGGTTAAAGTTGCAGCCGACAGCCTTGGGATTTAAAGGGCCCGCTGCCTGACTGAAGTTGGTTTGAAGGCAGGAGGTGGTTGGCTGTGGACGGCACTTGGTCATGGGACCTGTGCGGTTGGGAATGTTGCTTTTCATTTTGACTGTGTCTGGGACGCCGAAGGAGGACGATGGCACAGAACGCTTGCCCAGCAAATGCGAAGGTATCTAAAGGGAGTAGCCCCTATTCGCATCCCTCTGCCCCACCTCCGTCTGGGCCAGACCAAATGGACCGTGATGGGTGGGTCACCTGACCTCCTTCAGGACCTGAGGGAGGTTCTGATGGAGCCTGGTGGAATTCGAATGGGGTCAACGGAGGGAACGCATAGCGCTGCCCCAAAACTATGGCACTACAATTCCCGTGAGACATCCAGAGGGAGCCCGCTTTTTCTTGCTGGTTTGGGCCCCCCAATGGTTTGTGGGAATTGTAGTGCAGAGACTATCGGCCCAGGACCGACCACTTTACTGAGCCTCGTGTGTGTGTGTGTGTGTGTGTGTGTGTGTGTGTGTGTGTGTGTGT
>NW_006796716.1:4816033-4855595 GCF_000442215.2 Lipotes vexillifer | reverse complement strand
TGTGTCTGTGTGTGTGTGTGTGTGTGTGCGCGTGTGTGTGTGTGTGTGTGTGTGTGTGTGTGTGTGTGTGTGTGTGTGTGTCCTCCATGCCACCAGACCTAAATCTGAAGAGACTGCAGGAGTGAGGTGTCAGGCTCATTACCTGTGGACATCCTCTGCTCCACCCCAGCGGAGACGCTCCCAAATTATAGGCCCCACGCCCTCCTGAGGGGTTTGGGAGTGAGTACGTCAGCCCTTGAAGCTCATAAAAGAAAGAGGAGGCCACACAACTGGGAGAGGTTCCCCATAATTGTGAGGTTTTGCAGAGGGTGTGCACTGTATGGATTTTACCGTGAGCAGCATCTTCTGTGACTGTATCACCTATGGGGCCTATCTGGGAGGGGGCACTTCAGAGTGCCCTGGTCCCCTGGTTTGTTGCCTCCCTGGCTTTAATTTCTTCCTGGATTCTTTTCCCCTTTGCCTCACTCTACGCTGCATTTCAGTAGCAATGTTCCTCCTGACTTGGTCCTCATCTCTCCTCTCCTTTCATTTGTGTCCCTACTCTTAACCCCCTACACCTGTCAGTTTTTATAAACACAGACTCAGTTGTGTATGTCCTTTTGCTTTAAAACCTCTTCAGGCCTCCTGCTGTGATTAGACTACAGCCAACGTTTTTGGCATAGCATCCAAGTGTTTGTGGTCTGGCCTCCATCTTTCTTACATTTCCATACCCCACCTCCCATCCCCAAAGTGCCCATGCTTCAGCCATATTGAACCTCTCAGTGGTCACTGAGCCTGCCGCATCCTCTCACACCTCTCTGCCTTTGCACATTGTTTTTTTCCTTTGCCTGGAATGATCCTTGCCCTTCTGTATTTGGTTCTTCAAGACCCAGTTTAAATGTCACGTCCTTTGGAAGCCTCCTTCCTTATCTGTCACCTCCCACTGCATTGGAGGGAAGGAGAGTACCTGTGTCTCCCTGTGTATCCTTAGCATAGTGCCATAGGCACATTTGGGACACTTTTGCTCCTTGCCCCTGTGTTTAGTTTGCTTGGCATTTCTGTATAGGCCTGTCCTTTTCTTGGGACCCACTGGTGCTGGGAAGACAGTGGTGGAAGAGACACAATGCTCATCCTTGAGGAAATCGCAGGCTAGTAGGAAGTCCATGAATGACCATTGAATGAATTTTGCATTTGCATTTGCATAGTGAGATTAAGTCTCTGGATAGAGTCCATTACACAATATTGTCATCACCTTTTTATCTATCCCCAGAGACATTGGCAATGTCCTGTGGATAGATCATGGGTCTTATTACTCTCTGTATTGCTATTGTGCATCCAGAAGGGGCTCAACAAATAACTGCAGAAAACAGCAAACACTTAGGCAGTGCTCACCACGTGCCAGGCACTATTCTCGGGGCTTTACATATTGATTGATTTAATCCTCACCACACCCCTGTGAGGGAGGTACTATTATTATCTTCATTTTAGAGGTGAAGAAACCAAAGCACAGCAGGATTGTCACCCAGCTACTAAGTGGCTGAGTCAGGATTCCAGCCTTGCCAGGCTGGCTCCAGAGCCTGCACCCATAACCATTGTGCTCTGCTGCCTTTGCTTATCTGCCGAATGAGTGCTGCTTTGTTTGTTTGTCTTTCACGTCCCCTTGGACATCTAGTATGTAAACTGCTGAGCCTGGAGCTACAGGACGAGCTGAGTCGCACTGGCCGATCTCGAGAGGTGCTGGAGCTGGGGCAGGTGCTGGACACAGGCAAGAGGAAGAGACACATCCCTTACAGTGTTTCGTGAGTTCTTCTTGGTGTTCTTCCACCTTCCAATCCCCGAAGGAGCCCTGGAAGCGCCCACAGCATCCAGGGAGTCTTTGTTTCCCCTCTTCCCACAGAGAGACAAGGCTGGAAGAGGCCTTGGAGAATTTATGTGAGCGGATCCTGGACTACAGTGTTCATGCCGAGCGCAAGGGCTCACTGAGATATGCCAAGGTCAGACTCTTCTCCAGGGCAGAATCCCATCTCTCAGAAACTACAACCTGTACCCCCTGAGGTCCTCACGATGTCTGCCCAGCTCGCCGCAGCTCTGGAGTGTCCCCTCCCCATCGTAGACTCCCTTATCTCATCTCTATGGAACTCACCGGGGTCTCCAGTAGTTGACAAAGCTGATATGGCAAAAAGGGGAGGAGGCAGGGCAGTGGCCTGGGCTGATCTCAAATTCCCATCTCTCAGGGGCAGAGTCAGACCATGGCAACGCTGAAAGGCCTGGTGCAGAAGGGGGTGAAGGTGGATCTGGGGATCCCTTTGGAGCTGTGGGATGAGCCCAGCGTGGAGGTCACGTTCCTCAAGAAGCAGGTAGGATAGAATACTGCACTGCCCAGGAAGGTGAGAAGGGAACCTGAGAGGGGAGCTAGATCCTAAGGAGGTCCATCTTTGAGCAGAGCAGGGACTCTGCCATTGACTGAAGTGGGCCCAGGAGCATATCAAGAAGTAATAATGGGGCTTCCCTGGTGGCGCAGTGGTTGAGAGTCCGCCTGCCGATGCAGGGGACACGGGTTCGTGCCCCGGTCTGGGAGGATCCCACGTGCCGCGGAGTGGCTGGGCCCGTGAGCCATGGCTGCTGGGCCTGTGCGTCCGGAGCCTGTGCTCCGCAACGGGAGAGGCCACAGCGGTGAGAGGCCCACGTACCGCAAAAAGAAAAGAAGTAATAATGGAGGCTAATGATATATACTGCCACTTACTGAGCACCTACTGTGTGCCCAATTTGGGGCCACAAACTTTCCAGCTGCTGCTTCATTTTACCCTCACAACAACCTGATATGGTAGGTACTATTACCACTTCCCATTTTACAGGCAAGGAACTGAGACTCAGAGTATAATAACTTACTTGGCAGAGTAGGTGCTGGTAAATGTCTGTTGAATGAATGAGGATCACACATCTAATAGGCCAAGTTTAACCTCCTGGTTCCCTGCCTTTTCGAAGTGGGGTGGGGAGACAGGGAGTGAAGAGCAGAGAGGAGGGTCTGCAGAGGCCAGCAGAGCAGATACCCTTCTGACCTTTCCACCTGATCAGTGTGAGACGATGCTGGAGAAGTTTGAAGACGTCGTGGGAGACTGGTATTTCCACCATCAGGAGCAGCCCCTACAGCATTTTCTCTGTGAGGGTCATGTGCTCCGAGCTACTGAAACCGGTAAGCCTGGCGGCTGGCCCCTTTCTTGCCAGCTCACAACCTGCCCTCTCCCCAGGACCAATATCTAAATTGTTTTCTATCACCCAACCTAGCATGTCTACAGGAAACTTGGACTGGAAAGGAGAAGATCACAGATGGGCAAGAGAAGACAGAAGAGGAGGAGGAGGAGGTGACTAACACACCAGGCCACCCCAAGCATGACCCAGAGGAACTCTGACCTTTGCCTTTGAGCCCCCAGGAGGGACAGGGGTCTTGGAGAAGAGCCCTCTGAAGTCTGAGCTCTCCCTGCCCCACAGCTTTCAGAGTGTGTGTATGTGTGAGTGACCCCACCCTAGAGCCTGCAGCTCTTCTCTCCCGTGTAGTCTCAGGCAGGATCCTGGTGGTGCAGCATGGCATGGCTATGGGGAGAAAGGTGGGAGCAGTAGGTGGAAGCCTGACACCGACAGATGAGTCCTCCACCTGCCATTTATCCCCTTGTCAGGTGTGTGTGGTGACAGTATTGAGATATTTAAATATGTCCGCTACTCCCCACCGGACCCAGAGGTCAACATGGCTTAGAAGCGGTGGACCTTGGCAAAGTCACTTTGCCCCTCGAGGGTCTGTTTTTAGACTCATAACAAGCTGAATGCACATTCTCTCTACGACCTATACACGCTGCCGGCGTCTAGGAGTCTGTGAACGGGAAGGGGACACTGGATGGGGATGGGGTAATACTGATAAGTTAGGTGGGGTAGACACTTGGTCTACTTCATATTAATTTCACTGCAGGGCCACCACGTAATATCAAAGATGCCAAATTTTCTATAACGCTAGTAAACTTTTTTTTAAATATCAGCTGGGCCCCAAATTTCAAACAACTGCCGTGCACACATCCTAGCTGGCCGGTACGGCAGCGCCCAGTGAATAGGGCCGTTGGTCGCCGTCCTGTTAATAGCTAACGGTGCTTTGTAGTTTTTCAGCCCAAGGAGGGTGGCACGGATCAGCGCGCTGAAACAGGTTTCAGGCTTAGGACTGCGCAGCCGCGGTCCGCGCATGCCTGAAAACGCGACGGAATTAAGTTACGTGCGCGGCGACGCCTGGGCCGCCATACTTGGGTGACGGGAGCTCGCAGAGGACAAACTCCCACGCGCTTTTCTGGTGTCTCTTCTTTCCTCAGAGTGAGGCAAGACCTAAGAGGAGCTAAAACTATGTCCAAGGTAGAGAGCGGCTCCGGTTAGAATGAAGAAAATAACAAGGTTATCTCCAGAGGGTGGCGGTTGAGGACCTCACACGCGAGCGGGGTGGTGGCCGAAGACGCTGAGGGACGAGTGCATTCTCGCCTAAGTTCAGTTGGGCGGTGCCAACTTAAGGGTGTGAGAGGGGTGGCAAGGAACTGAGATTCACTCCGCGGAGGCTGGGCGAGTGTGGAAACCCGAAGGGAGCGGACAGTCGCCAAAGGCCCCACTTCCTTTCCCCAGCCCGTCCCTCGCCGGCCATGAGCGGTGTAGTGCGCACCGAGCCGCTGCGCGGGGAGCCTCCTCTGCGGGTGCCCGGCGACGCCTTTTCTGTGGTGTTTCTGCTGCAGGGCTACGCGGAGCCCGAGGGGGTCGGCGACGCCGTGCGCGCCGACGGCTCCGTGACCCTTGTTCTGCCCCAGGCCTGGGGCCCGGCCTCCGGCCACCGAGAACCCCCGCCCGAGGGCTACGAGGCGAAGACCGCCCTGGAGGAGGCGGCCCGTGGCCCCATCCTCGTGGACACCGCGGGGCCCTGGGCTCGAGAGGCGCTCTTGGGGGCCCTGGCGGGGCAGGGCGTGGCCCCGGGAGATGTGACTCTGGTGGTGGGGACCCATGGACACTCGGACCACATCGGGAACCTGGGGCTGTTTCCCGCGGCGGCCCTGCTGGTCTCGCACGACTTTTGCCTCCCCGGGGGCCGCTACCTCCCCCACGGGCTGGCTGAGGAGCAGCCTCTGCGGTTGGGACCGGGACTCGAGGTGTGGGCCACGCCCGGCCATGGTGGCCAGCGGGACGTGAGCGTGGTGGTGGCTGGCACGGCCCTGGGTACCGTCATGGTAGTGGGCGATGTGTTTGAACGTGAAGGGGACGAGGACTCGTGGCAGGCGCTGAGCGAAGACCCGGTGTCCCAGGAGCACAGCCGGAAGAGGGTCCTAGGCACTGCCGACGTGGTCGTGCCTGGTCACGGAGCCCCCTTTAGGGTGATCAGGGAAGCCTCGGCGCCAGAGACAGAGGATCTGGGGAACAGACGGCCAGATCTCGTGATCGGAGACAAGGAGCCCACAGTGCACCAATAAACCCCAGTCTTGACCGGATTCTTTTCAGGGACCCCAGTCCCCCACCCCCAGACAAGAAACTGACGTCCAGGACACGAGAGGATGTGTCAGAGAGGAGTCATGGGTTGTCACTTCCAGCCCTTGCAGGAGGCCAGTTTTCCAGCGAGGACAGAGTACTTTTGCCACAGCTGTCACCAGTATCACTAGGACCAAGGACTGGCTCAGCTGTGTGCCACCTCTCGGGCTTCATTAGTAAAATGGCAGAATGTTCTTGGGAGAGTCTTCCAAACTAAAAGTAGAAACTGCATTGAAAATCATACTGCCCTTCAACTATCCTCCAATAAAAAAGAAAAAAGAAAAATAATCATACTGCCCTAAATGTAAATGTGAAGCGTTCATAGTGATAATCATACAGATATAATCCAGCAAATGCAACAAAGAGACACTTTGGCGATACATCGCCTGTTTCTCAGAGGAAGCAGCTTGCTGAGAGAAGGTGCAGGGCAGACAGGTATTCTAGTCATCTGACTTTAAGTTATTAATTCGTTCAATGAATGCTGCTTAACACACCTGCAATGTCTCAAGCACGGCTCGAGGTCACGGGGATACAGCAGTGAGCAAGCCAGACAAACTCAAGGAGACAGGTAAATAATAATAGTAGTAAACTAAATAATTACGGGTTCTGATTACTGATATGCAGAAAAAGCAGAGTGAGAAGGGTATAGAGTACTGGGGTGGGAGAGTGGTCAGGAAAAGCCTCCGAGGTGATGTTTGATGAGAGAACTGAATGAGAAAAAGCTGGCCACATGGAGGTCTGGGAGAGGGGCATTCCAGGCACTGGAACAGCAGGTATAAAGGCTCTGAGGCAGGCTTGACCTACGTGAGCAGCAAGAGGACCTTGGGGTTGGGTTGCAGAGCGCTGGGGCAGAGTGACAATAAATGAGCCTACAGAGTTGGGCAGCGACATCTTGCAAGGCCTTGGTAACCATGGTCAGGGCTTTGGATTTGTCCTAAGATAGAAGGTTTTGGCTTTATACTGATAAAAAAGACCAGGCCGTTGACCTGGTCTCATTTATGTCTTAAAATAACCACTCTTGTTCTGAGTGGAGAAGGGGTTGGAGTGGGGCAACAATAGAATGGGCTGGACTAGATCGAAAGCCATTGCGGTCTTCCAGGTGAGAGAGCTTGATGGCACCTGCCCTTATCCCAGAAGTTCTATTGTGGCTGTGGTCCTCTTCACAACTGGGTCCCCAAGCTTGGGCCCTCTGTTCACACAGCCCCAGGATGGACAGAAGCACTCAGGTTGGGAAGAGGAAAGAAAGGAGGAAGTCCACCTTGTTGTGAACGATGAGCCTCTCCGGGTGGATGCTGTCACGCAGGGCCAGGCTGGAGGTCATTTCCCAGGCGTCCACGAAGGCCACATGGTCAGCAAAGGCAGCTCAGAGGAGCGCGTTCACCTGGAGGGTGAACCAGTTGCTGCTGTACATGGACTTGTAGCCAGTGTTGGCCAGTTCGATGACCATCAGGGTTCAGGGCTCCCAGGCCAGCAGTGCAGCCACAGCTGCCCAGATCCCTGCCAGTCGTTGCATAAAGATGGACAGAAGAAAGGTGGTGAAGTGGGTGCCCAGGCACCACCATGGTGTGGGGGCCCCCAGCCAGGCCCCCCCCACTTCATGGGCCACCAATTGTAATGAGGCCACTGGTGTGTGGAGGGAGTGCAGGGGCCACCTGTGTGTTCCAGTGCCGCACTATGCCCCGAGCAGTGTCCACGGCCATCAGACAACCCAACTGATACGTGGTGTGTAGATCCACTGGCTTCTAGGGCTGCACGGAGGACGAGAGATGAGGGGATGGGTTATTTAGAGCTGTACACTCTCAAGTTAAACAGATAAAAGTTCCAGTCTTGACTTACTTTCTAGAACATGGATATCCTGCTCTTGACTCAGGGCTGGTCACCCAGAGCAACACATCCCTTTGGCCACACTGATTGTCTCCAGGATGGATGGGTCACCTACGCTAGTCCAGTCTTAGTAATCTTAGGGGTTTTGCTGGAGCTAAGGGAAAAAGTCTCGTTCTTTCCTGCAAGACTGACATGGGGGGATGGGTCATATTTCCCCCTTGTTGGAAGAGCCCGCTGCTGCTGGGGCCACCAAAGAGGGACTGAGAATGAGAGAATGAAGCTGAACGGTAGGGGGCAGAAGTGGGCAGTGAAGAGAAACAGACCAGATGACAGGTGTGAGCACGGGAAGCCAGGTCTGTGCTAACTCATCAGTCACCTGGGCTAATCAACTCCTTTCGTGCCTAAGCTGTTCTGTGTTTTCAGCTGTTTACAAGATGAGTTGTGAATGGATACAAACACTGATGGAAATGATCCCTTAGAGGCAGGGAGTGAGGACAACAGCATGGGGAGACGGCTGACAACAGAGGGAAAAAGTGCTTAAGATATTAGGAGGTTGGGCCCAGAGTGATTGTTTCTTCCAGACTTCTTTTTTTGTGAAAACTCTTAGGAAAACTGGACCTATATGATCAGCTTCCTCTACTCATAAGTCATTGGCAGCCATTGGCTGCAGAATAACGCAGGCTTTCTTGCCCAGTGCTCTCCAAGAACAGCTCTCCACTCCAGTTTGGCTGACTGCCCACTGCCTTTCAGACACCCACACCCTCCTCTCCTGTGGGCCTTTGAGCCCGCTCCCCCTCCACTCCCCATCCTCTCGCTTTTCTCCACCATCTCAAACACCCAGGCTCAGCTCTCTCACCTCCTACAGAAAACCTCCCCTGAATTTGCCAACCTTATTTTAAACTCTAGCTATGCCTTCTCTATATTGTTCACTTAGCATTAGGTGATACCTGGTGTTGGTCATTATTTCTGGAAATGTACTCTCCCCACTGTGCCCCTTGAGAGCAGAAGCTGCAAGGCCACTTGAGGTCTAGGCTCAGAAATTGCACAATATCACTTACATCACATTCTGTTGACCAAAGCAGGCCAGCCCAGATTCAGGGATGAGGAAATAGCCTCTCCATCTTGATAGAAGGAGCTGCAAAGAATTTGTGGCCATTTTTTTCTGTTGCAACGTACCACAATGGGTTAGTGCACGAATTGGTGATGCTAAAAGTTGCCCTTCTTTTTTGGGAGGTGGGGTGGTTATCCTAGGTTCTACTTTTATTTTTTGATTTTTTTAAATTGAAGTATAGTTGATTTATAATATTATATTAGTTTCAGGTATACAACATATTGATGCAATATTTTTATAGATTATACTCCATTTAAAGTTATTACAAGTGGCTGTATTTCTCTGTGCTGTACAATACATCCTTGTTGCTTATTTATTTTATACATAGCAGTTTGGATCTCTTAATCCCATACCCCTATTTTGTCCCTTCCCCCTTCCCTTCCTTCACTGATAACCACTACTTTGTTCTCTATATCTGTGAGTCTGTTTCTGTTTTGTTATATACATTCCTTTTCTTTTCCCCTCTTTGGCTGCGCTATGTGTCTTGTGGGATCTTAGTTCCCAGACCAGGGATCAAACCCAGGCCCCGACAGTGAATTGCCAAGTCCTAACCACTGGTCTGCCAGGGAATTCCCGTGTTTTGTTATATACATTCTTAAATGCAATCTTTTATGCCTTCTCCCATTGCCCAAAGCACCTGTCAATCACATCACATCATTCCCTCTTCACTTCCGGAAGGGGGCAGCACTTACTTCAGAGAGAAAGCAAAGACCATTGTCCCAGCTATCTCTGCTTCAAGCCACCTTACCAGAAAATTCTGCATCTGCACCCAGGCTCACCTCCAGAAGAGGGGTGGTTTACCCATTTATTGTGGGTAGCTGTAATTCATTCATTTTCACATGCGTAGTATTCAGTTTTGTGAATTACCATGTAGTCTTGGGAAAACTAGTTATCCACATGCGAAAGAATGAAATTAGACCCTTATGCCATACACAAAAATTAACTTAGAACAGATTGAAGACTTAAATGTAAGACCTGAAGCAATAGACTCCTAGAGGAAAACATAGGGAAAAAGCTCTTTGACATTGGTCTTGGTTGTGATTTTTTTAGATATGACACCAAAAGCAAAGGCAGAAAATGCAAAAACGAATGGGACTACCTCAAACTAAAAAGCTTCTTCATAGCAAAGGAAACAAAATGAAAAGGTAACCTACAGAATGGGAGAAAATATTTGCAAACTGTATACTTGGTTAATGTCTAAAATATATAAGGAGTTCATACAACTCAATTGCAAAGAAGCAACCCAATTTAAATATTGTCAAAGGACATGAATAGACATTTTTCCAAAGAAGACATACAAATGGCCAACAGGTATATGAAAATGTGCTCAGCATCACTAATCATCAGGGAAATGTAAATCCGAACCACAATGAGATACCACTTCACACCTGTTTAGGATGGCTGTTATCAAAAAGATAAGAGATAACAGGTGATGGCGAGATTGAGGAGAAAAGGGAACCTGTGTGTACAGACTGTTAGTGGGAATGTAAATTGGTATAACCATTATAGAAAACAGTATGGAGTTTCCTCAAAAAATTAAAAATAGAATTACCATGGTAATTACCATTACCATATGATCCCAATCCCACTTCTGGGTATCCAAATGAAATGAACTCAGTATGTTAAAGAGATATCTGTACTCCCATGTTCACTGTAGCATTATCCACATAGCCAAGATATGGAAACACCATAAGTGTTCATTAATGGATGAATGGATAAAGAAAATGTGAGATACACATATGTATACACACACACAGAGGAATATTATTCAGCCTTAAAAAAGAAAATCCTGCCATTTTTTGGCAGCATGGGTGAACCTGGAGGACATTTTCTAAGGGAAATAAGCCAGACACAGAAAGGCAAATACTGTGTGATCTCACTTGTATGTGGTATCTAAAAAGTTGAACTCATAGGACCAAAGGATAAAATGGTTGCCAAGGGCTGGGGAATGGGGGAAATCAGGAGATATTGATCAAAGGGTACAAACTTTCAGTTATAAGTTCTGGGGATCTAATGTACAGCATGGTGATTATACTCAGCACTGTATTGTATACTTGAAATTTGCTAAGTTAGTAGATTGTAGGTGTTCTTGCCACATACACAAGAAAGGGTAACTATGAGGTGATGAAGGTGTTAATTAGCTTGATCATGGTAATCACTTCACGATGTATACATATATTAAACCATCATGTTGTACACCTTAAAAAAATCACGCTATACAATCTAAATATATACAATTTTTGTTAGTTTTACCTCACTAAAGCTGGGGAAAAATAATTTTAAAAGCAGTTAATTTAATATTAGATATTGGAGTGACAAAGTCAAGTCAAAGCTGCTAACAAGAGCAAAAAACTAAAAGAAGAAGTTGGAAAGATGGCCAAAAAGTAACAAATGGGAAAGCTGGTTTGAAGGCCACAGAGATTGTAAGGAACAGTTAATGGATCTAAATCATAAGCATGTTTGGCTCTGGGTTAGTTACCCCTATTAATAGCAGCACCTTATGGTTAATTTAAATGTGACCCAAATAAGATCCCTTGCTCATTAATCTGGTATTGAATTTTCTTTTAATTTGGTACTGAATTCAGAGGTTACCAAATAGGCATAGAAGAATCCCATCTGATAGTGGGCTTCTCCAAAGAAAATTTTGCTTCTGCCAAAAATTCAGGCTAATAACTTCCTAGAGTGTGTTAAACCAACACAGGTTGAGATTTTTCAGACCAATGGTTCTGTGAATTTGGACTGCACATCTACCTAAGGGCTGGCTTGTGTGTATAAATTCTCCAGGAAGAGTTTTCTCTGTCTGTTCTGGACCAAGGTGCAAGACAGTCCAATTCTTTGAAATCCTCTGCTTGAGTGTGGCGTGGTGGTGTCCAGGTCACACAATATGAGGGTGTAGAACTTTGAGACCCTGACTTTATGCCAAGTGGGCAATTTCCTATTAGACTTACCACATTGTCAAAGACTTTGGGGTCTGTATCCTGGTCTTGGCTTCCTGAACACCAAATCGCAAGTTTCTTGAGCTTGGCAAATGCCCTCAAGGGGAAAGCAGTCTTTAGTGTATTACTCTCTGAGTTCCCAGTTTCATTTAGATTTTGCCCTCTGATAATTCCTTTAAAATTTGACAGATTATCAATGCATTTATTTATTTATTTAAAGTAGATAGAATGTGGGGTTTTTAAAATTTATTTATTTTTGGCTACATTGGGTCTTCATTGCTGCATGCGGGCTTTCTCTAGTTGTGGCGAGCGGGGGCTACTGTTTGTTGTGGTGTGCTGGCTTCTCATTATGGTGGCTTCTGTTGTTGCAGACCACGGGCTCTAGGCGCGCGGGCTTCAGTAATTGTGGCATGTGGGCTCAGTAGTTGTGGCGCACGGGCTTAGTTGCTGCGCAGCATGTTTATTTAACCCATGTATCCAAAATAATGTGTCCATGTGTAATCAATATTTTTAAATTGAGAATTTTAAGATTCTTTTTATTGTGCTAAGTCTTCAAGATCCTGTGTATTTTACACTTAACAGGGCATCTCAATTCATATGCTACATTTTCTTTTTTTTTTGCGGTACATGGGCCTCTCACTGTTGTGGCCTCTCCCGTTGCGAAGCACAGGCTCTGGACTCGCAGGCTCAGCGGCCATGGCTCATGGGCCTAGCCGCTCTGCAGCATGTGGGAATCTTCCTGGACCGGGGCACGAACCCGCGTCCCCTGCATCGGCAGGCGGACTCTCAACCACTGAGCCACCAAGGAAGCCCCATATGCTACATTTTCATTGGAAATACTTGATTTGTATTTAGATTTCATAAAACTTACAGTTGCAATTAGATTCCCATACTCAAGTTGTTCCAAACATACTTAGAAGTTGTCCAATAACTGAATTGAACATCAGGTTTTTCTAAATTGATTTTTAAATTTTCTTTAATTTAAAATATGGCATTTTAATTAAGGTGCGATTGGGGAACTGAATTTTAAATTTATTTTAATTGGATTCAGTTCCTCAGTTGCACTGAGCACAATTCAGGTGGTCTACAGCCACATGTGGCTAATGGCTGCCATACTGGATTGCACAGGTCTCTTGGCATTAAGAAATGGGACAGCTTCATCCTCTCCCAGCTGTCACTTCGTGAGGGTTACTTCCCTTCTCTGTTAGTGAGATTCCTTTTATGCTGCCATGAACCCAAGGTGATCCTCAGACCCCAGATTTGACCAGATCTCGAGGCCTGCCATGAAGTTGTCAGGTAGAAAGGGGTGTAAAACTAGCCCAACTTTCCCTTAAAGTCTTAAAACTGAGATTAACTGACCTTAGAAACAACTGATTCATACGTGCCTCTCAGTAGCCACTTGGCTGCTAGAAACATTTTAGGCAAAGATGTTTCCCTTCCACCCTGCTCCCTCAACCTACATGCATCCTCTCTGTAGGTTCACCCAGAGTCTGTCAGCATTCCGTCGAGAAGTCAACGACTCGATGAAGAATTCCACTTACGGCGTGAATAGCAATGATATGATGAGCTGACACCTCCTTGGACTCTACCTGTACAGAGCAATGGCAAAGGTCAACTAGCTTCTTCCCCAGGGAATAGGGGTGTGAGTGCACTCACTAGGGGGGCAGGGCGCTGCTGGTTCCTGGGGAATTGGGTGGGAAGAGTGGTGGGAGGAGATAGAGACGCAAATGTGTGAAACTCCAGCCCCCTCCTCCTGGGGCCGCCCACGGGGAAAGAACCCCAGTGTCCTGTCACAACCTGCCTTGTATAAACGTACATTTTTTCATAACATTTTGAACAAGGTTTATATTGTCTCAAGTTTAAAAACAAAGTGTGACTGAAAATTTTTTAAGAGTCTAGTGCACCAATGCTGATGTGAGGGGCTATGTATGCGAGTGAGGAAAAAATGTGCATTCGGGTGGCCTGAAGCTTTACTGGATGACGATGTGTGAACGTGCAGAGATAGATTTAGTGACACAGTGTAGAGAGGTGAAAAAAAAAAAAAGTAAAAATTCCAAATGTATATTTTT
The DNA here is from genome assembly GCF_000442215.2 of Lipotes vexillifer. Lineage (NCBI taxonomy): Eukaryota > Metazoa > Chordata > Mammalia > Artiodactyla > Lipotidae > Lipotes > Lipotes vexillifer. The sequence goes on along the minus strand of NW_006796716.1, from coordinate 4,842,138 downwards.
TCTTATACCCTTTCCTTGCCCCCCAAATTATCACTTCCTGTTACTTTATCACCCTTGTTATTAGGAACTCTAAGCCATGCGGAGCACCATCCCTCTCACTTCAACCCAGATGCCCTAGGTCCCTTGGCCTCTTGCGGTGATAGACAACTCCGGCCAAAAGTGTTTGGTGTTCTTAGCTTCATCCTCTTTCCCACTTTGCTTATCCCCATCCTCAGACCCATGGCCTTGCCCTCCTCCTGGGATGAGAAGACAAGCAGAGCCTTCAAGGCCAGAGGGGAGGCCTATGGAGGGGCCGCCTGCGGGGAGTCTCAGCACCAGGAGAGCGAGGACCAGGCTCCTTCGGAGGACTGAGGAGGGTAGGGGCCTTCCCCAAACCCGCCCACCCCTGCTGTGACTGGCACTTCCTTTATCAATCTGGCTTCTTTTCCTATATTGCAAAAGGGCCTCTCTGTGGTCAGTGCAAAGGGAACCATGACCTAGGGCTCCCTGCCCACCTCTGCACACTGAGGGGCTGGTCCTGACCTGGGCCAGCTGGGGCCTCTCCTCTCTCCCTCAGCTCCCTGCCTCTGCCACCCCCTTGGCATCTCCTTAGGAGTCAGTCTCTGTGTCTCTGTGTGTCTCTCTCTCCTTTTCTCTGCTTCTCTGAGTGTCTCTCTCCTCCCAGGGAAAGGGGTGACAGCAGGACCAGTTCAGGCTCCTTCAGGGAGAGGTCCACGGCCCTGAGTCCCTGCCCAGCTACAGCCCCTTAGAGAGGAGGAGGAGGGAGCTGCTGGTGGTCAACCCTCAGCCCCCAGCGCAGGCACCAGGGGCACCCAGCATGCTGGTGGTCTCTCTCTCTGCAGGTAGGGGACACTGCAATGCCCCCCTTCGGACCCCAGGCAGAACCAAGGCCCACCAGGCCCCTCCCGCCCTGCTCTGCTCCCTGTGTGCAGTCTCACACCCTCCCTGAGGTGAGGTGAGGGTGGGCGCAGGTTCCCACCTACCCAGAGGGTGGGCCTTCTGGAGGCCACGCCTCCACCCAGAGATGCAGGCCTGGATCTGCAGGGCCCTCTGTCCTCACACTCTACAAGGAGCACACCGGGGCTCAGACACGCCCTGCCCCACGTCCAGGACTCTGAGGTGGCGGGTCCAGGACTTGAACTCCAGTCTTGCTGAGCCCACAGAGCCTTCTGCTCCTTCTGGATGCTTCCTCCTGGCTGTACCACAGAATCTCTGGTCCTCACCCTGTGAGTGCAGAGCCCTGGGGGGTGAGCCCGGAGGCTGTATTTAATAACGCTTCTCAGGGGGTTCCATCTGCAGCTGTGCGACCCTGGCTCATCTAGAGCCTTCCCTGGACAGAGGGGATGAAGGTCAGAGCAGTCATGAGCCATCCAGCTGACAGTCCCTGGGACCCTCTCTGATGGAGGCCCTGCCCGCCTGTGACTGGTGGTGGGCAGGGTGAGAGATTGGGGGCTGGGAAATTTGGTGGCCCCCCAGGGCTGGCTGGGATGGAGGCTCTGCTCACCCGCTCTCCAGGATGACGTTGGCATTGGTTCACAGAATGGACCATGGGGGTGGGAGGACATGATTTGAACTTCCTTTTTCCTTTTCTCAGTTTCTTTCCCAATCCTAATAGATGTTTTCCACAGTTCTCTCATGGCCAGCCAGGTAGTCCTGGCTTTCTCTATGTGCCTGCACTTGTAGGCCTCAGGGGACAGATTCTGCACTTTCATGGAACCCTCTTATCTGAGTCAAGCCCTAAACCTGCGTTTTCTCATTTTCAGCTTTACAACATTCTGTGGTGATATATCCTTATGTCCATTTTACCCAGGAAGAAACTGAGGCCCAGAGCCTTAATGCATGGAGAGTCCCAAACTCTCCCATTCCTGTTGGGGGAAGGGAGGATGAACTCCTGTCACCAGTTCAGCCCAAGCATCTTTCAAAGTCCACAGGGAGGTGACCTCACTTACTCTGGTTCCCTCCAGGTCTGGATTTGGACGGCACTCAGGTCTGTCTGCCTCGTGAGCTTGGCGCTTACCCAAGATTGCCCCTCCCCCACCAACCACCCCCGTTAACCTCCCTCACTTCCCCTTCCTTCCACAGCCCATCCTGGGGGGTCATTCATTGTGCTTCATTCAGCTGGGCACTTCTCAGGGTCTGGGGAAACAAAGGCAGGAGGGATGTGAGTGTGGCCCCTGAGGTGAGGCAGGACACATGAGGCAAAGAAAGAGCACAGGGAAGGGGGAGGGACGAAGGGCGAGGTCTTGGTCTCTGCTCTTTCCCGTGGGCTGTCCACGGGCCTCTGCTGACATCAGCACTCTGTTTACTTCCTCTTGTTTTCCAGGCAGGGAGGGGCCCAGAGAAGGCTTCTCCTGCCCTGGTTGGGTGCAGGTGTGCAGTGAGCCCTCCAGGAACTAGAGTCCAGCTGGGAAGGGAAGACTCTCAGCTTGCTTCACTATGTGAGGCAAGTAGAGGGAGACCCAGGCCCCACAAAGTTGAAACAGGCAGGGATGACATCTCCCACTTCCTGTGTGTCGGGTGTTTTGCACTCGTGTTGGCCATGTTTTCTTATTTGCTGTATTCTTGATGCTCTGACATCTGGGGCCTCACTGACCAGGGAAAGACTGTCCCTCCCAGGGATGCCAGTTCTTAGAAGAGCAATGGATGTGCCCAGGAGCTCACCTGTCATATGCAAACCAACCAGTCCAGAGCCCACACTCCCCACCACCTCCTCCATCTGGCTCTTATGCTCCAGGAGGCCCATGTTCTTCTGCCGTATTCATCCCAGGGCCAGGTACCAGGCAACTAGGGACAGCCCCTAATCCCCAGAGCCCGCAGACATTATTCATACCAGCTGATCCTAAACCTGCCTGCTCTCCCTTGCCTTGTCTTTCTCACAGAACCTACAACAAAGGTTCCTGCCCATGTTTCCCCCTCCCTCCCTCTGCCTCCCGACTGACCCTGGTGCCTCCCTGCTTGGCCCTGCGTGGAGTGCTGGGCATCTTGTTTTTATGGTTTTGTGAATATAAACTGCTTCCTTCATAACAGTCATTTGCATGTGTGTCTTACCACACCTGATTAAAACACATCCAGGTTATGTTTTAAAATAGCTCTTAACTCTCCCAACAACCCCAGGAGGTAAGCAGGGTCTATTTTGATCCTCATTTTTTTTTTTTTTTTTGCGGTATGCGGGCCTCTCACTGCTGTGGCCTTTCCCGTTGCAGAGCGCAGGCTCAGCAGCCATGGCTCACGGGCCTAGCCGCTCCGCGGCATGTGGGATCTTCCAGGACCGGGGCACGAACCTGTGTCCCCTGCATTGGCAGGCAGACTCTCAACCACTGCGCCACCAGGGAAGCCCTATCCTCATTTTTATGCAGGAAGAAATTCAGGTCCCAAGTGAGATGATGAGATTTCACTGAGGTCACATCACATGTAAATGTCTGCTGTGGCGTTGGGTCTGAGCCCAGAGCCCGTGCTCCCTACCACTTCCCCACGCAGTGACAAAGGTCAACAGCCCTCTGGCCCCGTTAATAGCCAACGCTTCCCTTTTCTGTGTTGTCTTCCTGCTGCATAGGGAGAAGCTTGAGCACTGACTGGGACACTGGCTCAGGGGGTCCTTGTCACGTGGCACTGGCTCGGGGGTCCTTGTCATGTGGCACAGTGAGTGGGGCAGTCAGTGCTGACTGAATGTTTATGGAAGAAGGAGAGATCTTTAAAGGATGGGTATCTGTGTGATGATCCATGCAGCCTTCCAGGCCGTGTGCAGGGTCCTCAGTGTTACCTCATCCTGTCCTCACTGGGACCCTCCAAGGGAGGTACTGTTACTACCCCCACTTTACAGATGACAAATCCGAAGCTCAGGGAAGGGAAGTCATCCGCCTCACAGTCGACTCCAAAGCCTGTGTCTGTAGTTCCTGCTTCTGTCATATTCTCAAGTTTCATCTTTGTGGGACTGAGACTTCCTCTTGTCAGCCTCCTTTTCATGCCACCAGGATGCATTTCAGCGCCTGGTCAATCTGACAAATGCTGATTGGGCTTCTAGGAGATGAGAGCAGAGGGCTGAGAACTGGGGATCAAAGGCTGACCCCCGACCTTGCTGAGCTCCCAGGCTGGGAGAAGTGAAGGATACTCAGAAGAATGGAACCAGGAGATTATTGTCTGCACTTCCCCTCAGAGCAGTGTGCTGGTAAGTGTTCACCAAACCATCTCCAGAAAAGGAGTCCTGATTTGTAGGCTTTTCCAATTTCCATGTGTCAAGTTAACTATTGTATGGACTGACTGTGTGCCCCCCTCACCCCAAATCCATATGTTGAAGCCCTAACCCCCAGTGTGGCTGTATTTGGAGATGCGCCCCTAAGGAAATGCTTAAGGTTGAATGAGGTCATGAGGAGGAGGCCCTGACCCAATAGGAGTAATGTCCTCATGAGAAGTGACCCCAGAGTGCCCCCTCTGCCTCCTCCACGAGTCTGCACTCAGAGGCCATTGTGAACACAGGGCAAGAAGGCGGCCGCCTACAAGCCAAGGGGAAGAGGCCTCAGAGTGAAACCTACCTTGTCAGCACCTGGATCTTGGGCTTCCCACCCTCCAGAACTGAGAAATAAATTTCTGTTTTTTAGCCACTCTGTGCTATTTTGCTCTGGCAGCCTGAGCAGATAATACAACTACCAATGTGAAATCACTGAATATGAGTCAGGAGGAAATGTACAGCATGTGTTATTGTACAGCCTTCCCACTGTGAGGATACAATAGCACAGTAGCCTCGAGAGCATACGTAGTAGTGATATATGGTTTCTGTGGTCAGAGAGAAGGATTTTTTCTGTCTCCTAGTTGCTCTGTCAGGGTGGGCAAGGCCGCTGCTGCTGCTTCTGGGTTGCGACTGCTGCCATGAGAGTGCATCTTTGGGACAGGGTCTGGCCTCAGGGCAGGGTTGGGTGGGATTACAAATAAAACCAGGATTCTCTTCCTACTCTCTCTGTCCTAGGTCTCTGATCATAAAAAGAGGGGTTTTTTTGGAGCTTTTTCTTCCTGTGCCTGCTATGCAGTTCTGGTATTCAGGATGCTCTGAGTCTGAGCTGAGAGATATGGGAGGAAGCCAAACCAAACCAAACCATCAACTCTCTGCCATACCCTTCCATGAGTTTTGATTTCTCTCTCCAGTCTGTCCGCTATTCCTTACTTTTCAGGGTCTTCCAATTGTTGCTTCATGTATTCGTCCAGGGTTTTAGTTGTAATCAGTGGGGGATAGATAGTGTGGAGTGTGTTTACTCATCTTAACCACACCTGGGACTCCTACCTTGATATTTTCAATCCCACAAATCAGGCATCATTGTTACTGTTTTATAAGCTCAGTATTACTTTTGATTTATCTGCATGCTTGCTTCTTTCTTCTTACCATTCCCTTTTGTACCTCAGACCTTACTTCTTTCTGTTACTTTATTTTGTCTGGAAATGTCTTTATTTTGCTAGAGTTGTTGAAAATAATTTATCTGGCTACATGATTCTAGGTTGTCATAGTTTTGTTCTCAACACTTCAAAGATAACATTGCACTATCTTTTGGGTTCCAGTGAGAAGTTAGCTGTATATATTTTTTAAAAGATTTATTATTTGTTTTATTTATTTTTGGCTGCATTGGGTCTTAGTTGTGGAACACGGGATCTTTCACTGCAGCGCGTGAGCTCTTTGTTGCTGCACATGGGCTACTCTCTAGTTGTGGCATGTGGGTTTTCTCTCTCTAGTTGTGGCGCACAGGCTCCAGGGCACGTGGGCTCTGTAGTTTGCAGCATGCAGGCTCTCTATTTGAGGCGTGGGAGCTCAGTAGTTGTGGTGCGGGGGCTTAGTTGCCCTGTGGCATGTGGGATCTTAGTTCCCCGCCCAGGGATCAAACCCATGTCCCCTGCATTGGAAGGCAGATTCCTTACCAGTGGACCACCAGGGAAGTCCCTAGCTGTCTATTTGTGGCTCTTCTGTAGATACTTGTTTTTTTTTTTATTTTGCCTACTATTAACATCTCTTTGTCTTTGGTATTTTACAGTTAGACTAGAATGTTTCTGTTGTGGACTTTTTTATTTATTAGGCTTGGAATTTATTGGGCTTCCTGAATCAATACTGGAAAATTCATTTTCTTATCAAATACTGCTTATTTCCCAGTTTCTCTAGTCTCTCTTTCTGAAGTTCTATTATTAGACATGTCAGACATTTTTTAACTCTGTCTTTTATATTTGACTTATTTTTCCTTCATATTTTCCCTCTCTGTACATCCATGCTGCATTCTGACAATATCTTTGGACCTATCTGAAGCCAACCCACAAATTTTATCTCCATCTGTTATTTAATTTGCTGTTTAACTTACCCATTTACTTCAATTTTTATATTTTACATTTGTAGAGTTTCTATTTGTGTTTTTACCCCCAAATCTGCCTGGTCAGTTTTACATTCTCTTGTTTCATCATACTTCCAATATCTTCTTTTATTTCTTTACACATGTTGATTTATGAGCAGTGTCAGATACTTCTAATATCAGCAATCTTTGAAGGTCTAACTCTGCAGTTAATTGTTTCTGTAGTTCTTTTGCTCATGATCAGTTGTTTTGTTGTGTTTGATGGTTTTTGAAAAATAAATTTATTTTATTTATTTTTCACTGTGTTGGGTCTTTGTTGCTGCATACGGGCTTTCTCTAGTTGTGGCGAGCGCGGGCTACTCTTCATTGCGGTTCATGGGCTTCTCATTGCAGTGGCTTCTCTTGTTGCAGAGCACGGGCTCTAGGCGCATGGGCTTCAGTAGTTGTGGCACACGGGCTCAGTAGTGGTGGCGCATGGGCTTAGTTGCTCCGCGGCATGTGGGATCTTCCCGGACCAGGGCTCAAACCCGTGTACCCCGCATTCCCAACCACTGGGCCACCAGAGAAGTCCTGTTTGATGGTTTTTTAATTGATATTTCATCTTACTTGGAACTTAATCTGTGGGAATTTTTTGAGGCCTAGGTGTAAGTGCCTTCCTCCAGAGGGGATCTGTGTTTACATCTGCTGGGTACAGGTATACTACCCATGAGGGTCACTTTATTTATTTATTATTTTTTATTTTTTGCGGTACGCGGGCCTCTCACTGTTGTGGCCTCTCCCCTTGCAGAGCACAGGCTCCGGATGCGCAGGCTCAGCGGCCATGGCTCAGGGGCATAGCCGCTCCGTGGCATGTGGGATCTTCCTGGACAGGGGCACGAACCCGTGTCCCCTGCACCGGCAGGCAGACTCTCAACCACTGAGCCACCAGGGAAGCCCGAGGGTCACTTTAAATGACATTTTGGGCTTATATTTTTCAAGCCTCACAGGCATTGTAAACTTTGGCCTACACCCTCGAGAGTGTGAGTGAGGGTTAGGGATGCTCTGAGGGAGGATATTTTTCATGCTTTTCTCTAAGGCTATGGCTGAAGAATCAGTCTCCACTACCTCTCCTTTCATGGCAGTTCTTTTTCTTCTGGCTCACTGTCAGAGGGTCACTGATTGAGGGGTCCTGGCTTTATGCAGAGGTCTCGTCTGATCTCCATCCTGCTCTGGCCCAGGCTTTGTCTCTTGTCACCAGAGATTTGGAGGCTGGTTAAAGCCCAGGCTTTACCTTTGGGCCCCTGGGAATTGGATGATTGATGCAAGATATCTTCCAGGATACATTCATTTGCACCTTGCCTCTTATTCTTGCGATATTGTGATTGATAAGAAATATATATATTTGGTGATTCGGATGACCAAAACGTATTTCTCATATATATGTGGTTTTCCTCCACAGTTCCTGACTCACAGCTCCCAAAACCCTTGGAAATTTCTGAGCCATGAGAGCAATAGGAGCATCTTTTGTTATAATATTTGATCTCTTATCCTCAGTTCTTGAAATTGCTTCAGAGCCATAAAGGTGAAATGAGTATATTGTTATTTATAACAACCTCCTTTCCACTGTCACTGGGTTAAGGAGGTGACTTCTTGAACATTCTGTAGCTTAGTTGCACCTGCGTAGCAGGACAATTACCTCACCCTTTTCTTACCTCCAATCACATTTCCCCAAGCTCCCCAAACCTCAACTTCATCCCTTCAATATCCTGAGCCCCACCCCTTCCGGGAGGCAGATTTCCTGTTTCCTCGCTTGGCTGCCTTGTGAATAAACCTTTTCCCTGCAAACTTTGGCGTCCCATGGTTTGGCATGCTGTGCATTGGGCGAATGAACCAGGTTCGGTAATGTATTTTTCTACTTTTAAATTGATTTGTCGTTCATTAGATATTTTGAATTCTAATTCTCTTTTGATTATATATGTTGCAAGCATCATCTCACTGTACGAGGCTAGTTATTTCACTTTATAGTGCTTTTGAACTATAGAAATTTAAATCTAATCTTTTCAGATTTATCTAACTCTGTGTGTCTTATTTAAGAAATCCTGTCCTACTCCTAAGGTCATAAAGACAGCCTCCTGTATTTTCTGTTTAAGACTAAAAGTTTGCTTTTTATATTTAAGTTTTAAGTCATATCCAGTGGAATTGGTTTTTGTGTAAGGTGTGAAGTTGGAATTTAATTTTTTCCAGATGGTTGGCCAATTGTCCTGGCTATCCTTCCCTGTAGGATTGTAATGCCATCTCTCTAATATATAAAGGTTCCACGTGCACAAGGATATATTTCCAGGCTCTCTTCTCATTGCTCTATTGGTGTCAAAGCCAGTGTCTTAATTTCAGTAACTTTTTAATTAGTATCAATATTTGAGACCTGGTATGCAAGACGCTCATCTAATTTTGGTTCTTCAAAATCTCATTTAGTCTAGGTGTTTTGGTCTTCCATTTGCGTTTTACAATTTGCTTGCCAATTTCCATGATAAAACCTGTTGGGATTTTTATTGCTTTGGTATGTCTTTATGGTCTAATTTGAGGAGAACTGACATATTTAATTTATGATATTGAGTCTATTAATGACCATGGTATAAAACAAAATTATTTCAATAGTTTTATATTTTTTCAAAAAGGTCTTATATTTCTTTTATTAGATTTATTCACGTTATTCCTAATAGTGTATTGTTTGTTATTTTAGATAATTGTATCTTTTTTATTAATCCAGGTCTATTGTGATATAATTTACATAAAGTAAAATTTATCCTTTTTAGGTATTACAGCTCAGTAAGTTTTAAAGGGTATAGGGCTGTGTAGCCACCATTACAGTCAAGACAAAGAATATTCCAGTACCCTGCGTTCCTTCATGCCACTTTGTAGTCAATACTGTCCTCCCATTTCCAACTTTTGGCAATGACTGCTCTGAATTCTGTCCCTATACTTTTGCCTTTTCCAGATTGTCATGTAAATGGAATTGTACAGTACGTAGCCTTTTGAGTTTGGCTTCTTTCACTTAGCAAAGTACTTTTGAGATTTGTCCACATCTTTATGTGTATTGGTAGCTGATTCCTTTTTACTGCTGGATAGTATTCATTGTATAGATATACCATGACTTGTTGACCCACTCACCAGTTGATCAGCTGAGGGACAATTTTTCCCTCTGTTTTGGCTAATTATGAATAAAGTTGCTATGAACATTAGTGTACAAATTTGTGTGAGAACATGTTTTCATTTCTCTGGGGTAAATACCTAGCAGTGGTATTATTGGGTCATATGGTACATATGTATTTACATGTATTAGAAATTGTCAAAATGTTTTTCAAAGTGGTCATACTATTTTTCCTCCCCATCAGTGAAGTGTGAGAGTTTTAGTTGCTCTGCAGCCTCACCAGTTCTTGGTATTGTAGTGGTATCTCATTGTGGTTTTAATCTGCATTTTCCTAATGACTAATAATTTTGAACTTCATTTCATGTCATTATTTGTCATCTGTATCTCTTCTTTGATAAAATATCTGTTCAAATCTTTTGTCCAATTTTTTAAAAATAAATTTTATTTATTTATTTATTTTTGGCTGCGTTGGGTCTTCGTTGCTGTGCACAGCCTTTCTCTAGTTGCAGTGAGCAAGGGCTAATCTTCACTGCAGAGCACCAGCTCTAGGTGCGCAGGCTTCAGTAGCTTTGGCTCACAGGCTCAGTAGTTGTGGCTCGTGGGCTCAGTAGTTGTGGCACACGGGCTTAGTTGCTCCACAGCATGTGGGATCTTCCCAGACCAGGGCTCAAACCTGTGTCCCCTGAATTGGCAGGAGGATTTTTAACCACTGCACCACCAGGGAAGCCCCTCCAATTTTTAAAAGTTGGAACTTTTGTTATTGAGTATCAAGAGACCTTAACATATTGTGGTTACAAGTTCTTTATCAGATGTGTGTTTGCAAGTATTTTCCCTAGTCTGTAGATGATTTTTTTTTTTTTTTTTTTTTTTTTGCGGTACGTGGGCCTCTCACTGTTGTGGCCTCTCCTGTTGCGGAGCACAGGCTCCGGACGCGCAGGCTCAGCGGCCATGGCTCACGGGCCTAGCCACTCCGCGGCATGTTGGATCTTCCTGGATTGGGGCATGAACCCGTGTCCCCTGCATCGGCAGGCGGGCTCTCAACCACTGCGCCACCAGGGAAGCCCTGTAGATGATCTTTTTTATTCAAGGATGTGAATACCAAATTTCTATGATGCTCAGATCTCTTATATAAAATGTCATAGGTATTTGCATATAACCTACACAATCCTCCTGTACTTTTTAATTTATTTTTATAGAAATATAGATGATATACAATATTACATTGGTTTCAGATGTACCACATAGTGTTTTGACATTTGCATACATTATGAAATGATCACCATGATAAGTCTAGTAACCATCTGTCTTCATACAAAATTCTTACAATATTACTGAACATATTCCTTATGCTGTGTATTACATCCCCATGACTTATTTTACAACTGTAGATTTGTACTTCTTAATCCCCTGTACCTCTTTTGCCCTCATCCCCAACCTTTTCCCCTCTGATAACTACCCATTTCTTCTCTGTTTCTGTGAGTCTGTTTCCATTTGTTTTGTTTGTTTTATTTTTTATATTCCACATATAAGTGAGTTCATATGGTGTTAGTTTCTCTCTGGCTTATTTCACTTAGCATAATATGCTCTACATGCACCCACGTTGCCACAAATGGCAAGATTTCATTTTTTTTTATGCCTGAGTAATATTCCATTGTTTATGTATACCACATCTTCTTTATTCATCTACTGATGGGCACTTAGGTTGCTTCCATATCTTGGGTAAATAATGCTGCAGGAACATAGGGGTGCATACACCTTTTCATATTAGTGTTTTTGTTTTCTTCAGATAAATACCCAGGAGTGAAGTTGCTGTATCATATGGCAGCTCTATTTTTAATTTTTTGAGTAATCTCCATACTGTTTTCCATAGTGGCTGCACCAATTTACATTCCCAACAGCAGTGCACGGTGGGTTTCCTTTTCTCTACATCCTCCAACACTTGTTATTGGCGGTAGTTCATTATGGTTTCAATTTGCATTTCCCTGATGGTTAGCAATGTTGAGCGTCTTTTCATGTGTCTGTTGGCCTCCTCTATGTCTTCTTTGGAAAAATGTCTATTCAGGTCTTCTGCCCATTTTTTAATTGGGTTATTTGTTTTATGGATGTTGAGTTGTATGAGTTCTTTGTATATTTTGGATGTTAACTATTTATTAGATACATTATTTGCAAACATGAGCAATTTCATTTGGGCAGGGCGGTCGCGGTGCCCAGGGCCCAGCGCTTCATCTGTTCCCTGGGTTCTTCCCAGCCGGTCCCTGGAGGAGCCTGCAGGCACCTGAAGGCAGCTGCCTGGAGCCTCCACCCGGGGTCTGGGTATCAGTACAGGGTGGTTGTGTTAAAATGTAGGAAGCCGAGAGAGGCCGGGTGGGCGGTGGGCTACCCGGAGGGTTGGGAGTGGGCGCTGGGCTGTGGCGGGCGGGGAGCTTCAGGCCACGGGGACAGGCGGCGGGACCCCCGGGTGGGGAACAGGGCTCCGGCGGGCTGGGGACAGGGGACTGTGTCAGGGTCGGGCCAGGGGGCGAGCCCGAGGGTGGGTGGGGCTGGACTGGGGAAGGAGGGCTCTGGGGTCGCCGAGGGGCAGAAGGACGGGGTGAGCGCGTTCTCGCGACCCGCTGCTGGATTGCAGTGGCGTGGGGAGGGGATAGTCACGGGGGAGGGAGGGTCCTAAGGACGGTCTGGGGAGGGTTGAGCTCGGGTCCAGGCTGCTGTCCGGGCTGCTGGGCCAGCTGCAGTGGGCGGGGGCGGGGCTGAGGGACCCAGCACGAAGGGGGGTTGGGGGTCTTGGACGTGGGTTGGGGGTTCTTGGACGTGGGTTGGGGGGTCTTGGACGTGGGTTGGGTCACAACTCTGTCCTCCTCTCGCGACCCCGACAGCGTCTCCCAGGAAGCTCTTCTCTCTGGCGGGGCTGGCGTCCTCTGCAGAGAGACCTCAAGGGACCCCTTGGGGGCCGCCCGCCATTAGGCCCCTTCGCGGCGGGTGTCAGTGGCACCACCTAGTGGCGACCCCACGGCCGGCTCCTGGCTCCGGGCGCCCGGTTCAAGATTCTTTTCTACAACACTTTACTTCATTGTCACTGTTGTAATAACAATCTTAATCTTGTTCCTTTGTACACGACCTGCTCTTACTTGGAAAGTTCTTAGAATTTTCTTTGTATTTGATGTTCTTATCTTTCATTATAATGCATCTACATGTTTCTCTTATTTCTTTGGTACACAGTGGGCCCGTGCAATCAGGCCATTTCTCTTTTTAAATTAAATAATTGAGTAACTTTAGTAAATTCTGGGAGATTAGTTTCTATTTGTATCAGTCAGGGCAGGAGACAGATGACATTCTCAAATTGAGGGAATGGAGGAGAGTTTAATAAAGGAACCATTTCTAAAGCAATGGGGAGGATTATGGGGCGCCGACAAGGGAGGTAGAGCATCTTGGGCTAGCAAGAGTGGAGTCCTTGTTGCCAATATGCTTGAAGGAGCAAAGAGAGGGAACAATTGCCAGAAACTGGAATAAGTAGCCCTAGTTGTAGGGGGAAGGCCTTTGGTGGAGGAAAACAGCAGCCCAAGGTGATTCAGCAAGGAGGGCATCTCCTCCCCTTGATCAGCAGGTGTCTCCCATTGGCAGGTCCCAATAGGAAACCAGAGGGCAAAGGCACCTGGGTGACGTGGTCCAAAGGAATCAGCCTCCTGGGGCTGAGTAATATTCCATTGTATATACACACCACGTCTTCTTTATCCATTCATCTGTCAATGGACATTTTATTTATTTATTTATTTATTATTTTTAAAGGTGAAGAGAACATTTTTTTAAAACAAATTTATTTACTTTTCTTGACTTTTTTTTTTTCCGCTACGTCGGGTCTTCATTGCGGCCTGCGGGTGTTCTTTCTCTAGTTGTGGCTCGTGGGCTCCAGAGAGCATGGACTCTGTAGTTTGCAGCACGTGGGCTCTCTTGTTGAGGCACGCGAGCTCAATAGTTGTGGTGCCCTGGCTTAGTTGCCCCACGGCATGTGGGATCTTAGTTCCTCCACCAGGGATGAAACCCTTGTTCCCTGCATTGGAAGGTGGATTCTTTACCACTGGACCACCAGGGAAGTCCCCTGTTGATGGACATTTACATTGCTTCCATGTCTTGACTATTGTAAATAGTGCTGCTATGAACATTGGGGTGCATGTATCTTTTTGAATTATAGTTTTCTCCAGATATATGCCCAGGAGTGGGATTGCTGATCATATGGTAACTCTATTTTTTGTTCTTTGAGGAACCTCCATACTGTTTTCCACAGTGGCTGCACCAATTTACATTCCCACCAACAATGTAGGAGGGTTTCCTTTTTTCCACACCCTCTTCAGCATTTATTATTGTAGACTTTGTGATGATGGTCATTCTGATCGGTGTGAGGTAATACCTCATTGTAGTTTTGATTTGCATTTCTCTAATAATTAGTGATGTTGAGCATTTTTTCTTGTGCTTCTTGGCCATCTGTATGTCTTCTTTGGAGAAATGTCTGTTTAGGTCTTCTGCCCATTTTTTGATTGGGTTGTTTGTTTTTTTTGTTATTGAGTTATATGAGCTGTTTGTATATTTTGGAAATTAAGCCCTTGTCAGTTGCATTGTTTACAAATATTTTCATCCATTCTGTAAGTTGTCTTTTCATTCTCTTTATGGTTTCCTTTGCTGTGCAAAAAAGCAAAAGCTTCTAAGTTTGATTAGGTCTCATTTGTTTATTTTTCCTTTTATATCTATTGCCTTGGGAGACTTACCTAAGAAAACATTGCTACGATTTATATCAGAGAATGTTTAGCCTATGTTCTCTTCTAGGAGTTTTATGGTATCATGTAAGTTTATGTGGTATCATTTAAGTCTTTAAACCATTTTGAGTTTATTTTTGTGTATGGTGTGAGGGTGTGTTCTAACTTCATTGATTTCCATGAGGATGTCCAGCTTCCCCAACACACACCACTTGCTGAAGAGACTGTCTTTTCTCCATTATGTATTCTTGGTTCCTTTGTTGAAGATTAATTGACTGCAGGTGTGTGGGTTTATTTCTGTGCTCTCTAGTCTGTTCCATTGATCCATATGTCTGTTTTGAATACTGTAGCTTTGCACTGTTGTCTGAAGTCTGGGAGAGTTATTCTCTGAAGTCTGGGAGGGTATGTTTATTTGATTGAATCCTCTCTCCTGACTATACATGAGAGCAGAGGCTGTGCTTGCTCTTGCTCTCTGTGGCATCCCCTGCACATTGCACCGAGCCTGGCACATAGTAGGTTCTCAGTCAGTATTTTTAAATAAATGAATAGAAGCCAGAGAAAGCCAGAAGAATGGAAGTCCACAGGACTCTGTGTCTGAGCAGTTGAGAATTGGGAGCTTTGCTTTACAAGTTTCAAAAAAATACGTGCATTTTTGCCTTTTGAGTTGAAAGGCAAAAACTGTGAATAAATTTTTTAAAGTGTCTTTTGTTCTTATAAAAGAAATCTAGAAGAACCTGAAGCTGACACAGGCATCATTTAAGACCCAGGATGTGAAGGTGTGGGTGTGACTGTGACAGGTTGTACCTTATTAAGGGAAAAGAACTCTCTCGCATAAGGGTGGAGAGTGGGGTTCCGCATATATGTGAGACCATACGATACTTGTCTTCCTCTGTCTGACTTATTTCACTTAGCATAATGCTATCAAAGTCCATCCAGGTTGTTGCAAATAGCAAGATTTCCTTCTGTTTTATGGATTAATAATATTCCATTATGTATATACACCACATTTTCTTTATTCATCCATTGATGGACACTTAGGTAGTTTCCATATCTTGGCTATTGTAAATAGTACTGTATGGGGCTTCCCTGGTGGCGCAGTGGTTGAGAGTCTGCCTGCCGACGCAGGGGACACGGGTTCGTGCCCTGGTCTGGGAAGATCCCACATGCCAGGAGCGGCTGGGCCCGTGAGCCATGGCCGCTGAGCCTGCGTGTCCGGAGCCTGTGCTCCGCAACAGGAGAGGCCACAACAGTGAGAGGCCCGCGTACCGAAAAAAAAAAAGTACTGCATGAACATGGAGGGGAGATCTTTTTGAGTTAGTGTTTTCCTTTCCTTCAGATAAATACCCAGGAGTAGAATTGCTGAATCTTATCAGTAATCTCTTATTTGACTGAAGTTTGACTTTTGTTGTTCTTTTAGAAAGTCAGCTGTATTTCCTGGATTATCACATATTTGAAATGTTGGTCTGTTGCCTTCACAGCTGTGTAATACTTTAGCTGAGTGTAAAATTCTTTTTTTTTTTTCAGGACACCTTTCTCTTTAATGAAATTGTTCAGATGTGCAAGGGATTACAGGCATTTGTGATCACAGTAAGTGTCCTGAGGTTGGAACCACAAAACAGGCCAGAAGAAAATGATGCTATAGTCTGTGCCCATTCATGCTCTTCATCCTCCTTCAATATTAATAAAATGTAATGGAGAGTCCCTACCTTTTGTTGAACTCATAATTGAGTTTTAGCATTTTAATGATTATTCTTTATGATTTGTAGGGGCCACATGGCCCATAATGCACAATTAGAGGTAAGATGCCCTTTCCAAGGTCATTGGCTCTATACAACTTTTGTAAATATGACTGGTACATTACTTTTATTATTCAATTAGCTTTGGCAATCAGGAACTTAAGACATAATTGGATCACGTCAAGTACAGTTACATTGCACATGAATCCAAGAAAAGAATGTGATGAGTACACCACAAGTTTAATTCAGGGTTATCTAATTGTTTTATCCTAAAATACAGTTCCTCTCATCTCACTGGAACCCACACACTAAATTAAGGACTTCTGGCTGCCAGAATTCATTTGTGTTCTTGGATTTTCACTTTGAAAACTTCCAAAGGAGACAAGGAATCCTGCTGATAGCAGAATAAGCCTCAGCTATGGAAGTCAAACTGGTGACAAATATGAAGAAAACCGTAATCAGTTTTAATGAAAACAAATAGCATAGTGCCTGGACCAGGGGAGTCCAGGGACATGTTTAGCGTAGTTCATGGGTGGAATTCAACAATTTTTTTTTTCATACACACACACTGTATTTTATTTTTACAAGAGATAAATAGACTGACACCAAGCATTGTTAATGGATGACCACAACAAAAGCAACAATGACTGCAGTTACCAAACACGAAATACACTCACACTATGTCGTAATATTGACATTCAGTCCAGGAATCCTCCACTGTAACAGCTCCTTTACTTTGCAGTGAAAATTGATTTGTACATTTTTTGCCTCTGAGTCCTTGTGGGATTTTTTTTTTTTTTTATCTCAAACAGAAAGTCACAAAAATTATAATCATCCTCATCAGTTCACTCAGTCCCATGTAATTAATTTTTTTTTCATCTTGATCTTTTGTTAGCACTTTTATGAGTTCATCAGTTTTCCATTAGAGTTCTGAAAATGCTTATTCATTCAGTTCAGCAGTGTAGTCAGTTACCAGAAACCTGTACTTGTCAGTCTTTTCTATGAATTCCTTGAAGATGAGAGTGTAAGATTCTTGGGTGTTTTTGTTTTGTTTTCTTATAGTTTGTGGGCTTTGCAAGCATTGTTCCTCTGTCTTCTAGTGTTCAATGTTGTTGTTTATTAATCTAAGTCAATCTTAAATTTTCTCTTATAGGTGACTTAAACCTGTTTTGCTTAAATGCCCAAAGGATTCTTTCTTTATTTTTAAATGTCAGTGATTTTACAAGTGATGCCCTGATGTTGGCTCTTTTGTGTCAGTTTTTTTTGGTATGCATGTAATAATACAGATTTCAATCATGTGAAAGAAAAATAGTTTGAATTAGAATAAGCTGAAAAATCCGCAGTTGTGTGAAATATGACATGGATTCAACTCTGAAGTACAGAAACAAATAAACGAATCCCAGGAGCTTAAACAAATTAGAGAAAAATTGTGTGTCTCACATAGGAGAAGTCTGGAAGAAGGCAGCCTGGGGGCGGGGGCACAGCAGACCTGTGATCCCAGTAGGAACCCTGGCTCCGTGTAACTTTCCTTTCAACCAAACTTAGCATTTGCTCTGTTTCCTATGGTCACAAGATGTCTGCTCCCTCCCAGCACCAGAGCTGCATCTTAGGAGGTCAGGAAAAGAAAGAGAAAAGGGCAAAAGACATTCACCAGCCAAGTCTCTCTGCCTGTTAAAGAACTTTCCTGAAGCCCAACTCAGAAATGTCATTGGCTTGAAGTATGTCACATGGCAATCCCTAGTTGCAAGAAAGTCCGGGAAATGTGGCTTTTTCACCAGCTACTTTTGGCGGGGGTGGTTCACATGCAAACTCCATTTTATTTTTTTAACATCTTTATTGGAGTATAATTGCTTTACAATGGTGTGTTAGTTTCTGCATTATAACAAAGTGAATCAGCTCTACGTATACATATATCCCCACATCTCCTCTCTCTTGCATCTCCCTCCCTCCCACCCTCCTTATCCCACCCCTCTAGGTGGTCACAAAGCACTGAGCTGATCTCCCTGTGCTATGCGGCTGCTTCCCACTAGCTATCGGTTTTACATTTGGTAGTGTATCTATGTCCATGCCACTCTCTCACTTTGTCCCAGGTTACCTTTAGATTCCATATATATGTGTTAGCATACGGTATTTGTTTTTCTCTTTCTGACTTACTTCACTCTGTATGACAGACTCTAGGTCCATCCACCTCACTACAAATAACTCAATTTCATTTCTTTTTATGGCTGAGTAATATTCCATTGTATATATGTGCCACATCTTCTTTATCCATTCATCTGTCCATGGACACTTAGGTTGCTTCCATGTCCTGGTTATTGTAAATAGAGCTGCAGTGAACATTGTGGTACATGACTCTTTTTGAATTATGGTTTTCTCAGGGTATATGCCCAGTAGTGGGATTGCTGGGTCGTATGGTAGTTCTATTTTTAGATTTTTAAGGAACCTCCCTACTGTTCTCCATAGTGGCTGTATCAATTTACATTCCTACCAACAGTGCAAGAGTGTTCCCTTTTCTCCACACCCTCTCCAGCATTTATTGTTTGTAGATCGAATATCCAAAGTAATCTTGAGAAAGTAAAACGGAGCTGGAGGAATCAGGCTCCCTGACTTCAGACTATACTACAGTATAGTAGCACTACTATACTACAGTAATCAAGACAGTATGGTACTGGCACAAAAACAGAAATATAGATCAATGGAACAGGATAGAAACCCCAGAGATAAACCCATGCACAAATGGTCACCTTATTTTTGATAAAGGAGGCAAGAATATACAATGGAGAAAAGACAGCCTCTTCAATAAGTGGTGCTGGGAAAACTGGACAGGTACATGTGAAAGAATGAAATTAGAACACTCCCTAACACCAGACACAAAAATAAACTCAAAATGGATTAAAGACCTAAGTGTAAGGCCAGACACTATAAAACTCTTAGAGTAAACATAGGCCAAACACTCTATGACATAAACCACAGCAAGATTCTTTTTGATCCACCTCCTAGAGAAATGGAAATAAAAACAAAAATAAACAAATGGGACCTAATGAAACTTAAAAGCTTTTGCACAGCAAAGGAAACCATAAACAAGACAAAAAGACAACCCTCAGAATGGGAGAAAATATTTGCAAATGAAGCAACTGACAAAGGATTAATTTCCAAAATTTACAAGCAGCTCATGCAGCTCAATATCAAAAAAACAAACAACCCAATCCAAAAATGGGCAGAAGCCCTAAATGGACATTTCTCCGAAGAAGATATACAGATTGCCAACAAACACATGAAAGAATGCTCAACATCATTAATCATTAGAGAAATGCAAATCAAAACTACAATGAGATATCACCTCACACCAGTCAGAATGGCCATCATCAAAAAATCTACAAGCAAACTCTATTTAGTATCTAACCTCCATAACACACTAAGTTCATCTTACAGAAAATAAAAATATATGTATTTAAAAATTGATCTGAAAGAAGAACATAATAACTGGAACAGAAATAAACAAGTCCCAAAGGAAACAACCATAACAATACTTAATTTTGGAAATGTAATTTTCCCTAATATAATTAATTTATGTTTATGATTCATGAACTGTTCCTTAATTTTCTGCTATAATTCTGTACCATTTGTGTAACAAGCAGAAAAGTTCCTAGCTACCCTGTGCACACAGAGATTTTCTATAAATGTTTCTGCAATCAGTTTCATTTGCTTTGCCCAGGATTCACTGGTTGACTGGCAATGCCTGGATTCATCACAGGACAGATTCATCACAGGAAGCTTTGATCATCCTTAATCAGATTCACATGGGGGAAATAAGGACGCAGTGGTTCCACAGCAGAAATTTTAGTGAATGTAAAAATGTAGGATCCACTGCATTCCTCTGTTTCTTTCTCCAATATTATAAAACACCTAGACTTTAATGCTTAGGCAAGGAACAGGAGCCAGCACACCATAGGGATTCTTCTGTACGTGATTCTCTAACATTTCAACCAAATCTATTAGAAAATAGCGGCTATATGTTTCACCGGTGAGACAAGGGTTATCAAAACATAATCTGTCGGGCTTCCCTGGTGGCGCAGTGGTTGGGAGTCCGCCTGCCAATGCAGGGGACACGGATTCGTGCCCCAGTCCGGGAGGATCCCACATGCCGCGGAGCGGCTGGGCCCGTGGGCCATGGCCGCTGAGCCTGCGCATCCGGAGCCTGTGCTCGGCAACGGGAGATGCCACAACAGTGAGAGGCCCGTGTACCGCAAAAAAAAACAAAAAAAACCATTATCTTTGGATTCCCTATAAGGAAAACAGTGTTAATCTTTTATAAGCAGTAACAAAAAAGTAAGGCTGTGTTCTGGCTATTCATTCACTCCCCTTAAGCATATCAGTTCACTTTCTGGATGAGAATCAAAGATTTCTTTGTTCATTTTTTGGTACTTTTTCAAACTTTCTACAAAGAGCATGTATTACTTTTTACAATTAGGAGACATTTTATCTTACAAATCAATCCATAAAAGTCTTTATACAGAGAGTCAGGCTTTCCGCTTGGGTGGCTCTGATATCTGAAGTGGAATCCATCCCTTATATTTTTGCAAGGCTCCTTGACACTCTAAACATAGAGCCCAACATATATGCTCATATGTACCAATGGAATAGGCGTTGCTGGCTCTGTCCCCAACCCTCATCCCCTCAGCCTGGCTTTTCCACGTGGGGAGAAAGCTCTTAAGATACATTGGATGACTGTCAGGCTTCCCTCCCCTGCCACCACCCACATCCCAGTTCTTGCTGGTGGAAATTATGACCTGCATCAGAGGGCGGTAAGGGAAGACATACAGACAGATGAGGGGGAGGGGCTTCCAGGCTTGGTATCACACCAGCTTCTCCATCCACAGCCCCAGGACTGGCAGGAGCGCTCAGGTGGGGCAGACGTGGGAGAGCAAGAAGTCCACCTCATTTCAGACGATGCGCTTCCCCGGGTGGATGCTGTCAGGCAGGGCCAGGCTGGAGGTCGTTTCCCAGGTGTCCACAAAGGCCACACGGAGGTTGGCAAAGGCAGCTAGGAGGAGCCGGTTCACCTGGAGGGAGAACCAGTCGCTGCCGTACACTGACTTGTAGCTGGTGTTGGCCAGTTTGATGACCACCAGAGTGTGGGGCTCCTGGGCCAGCAGCACAGCCAAGGCGGCCCGGATCCCTGCCAGTCATTGCACAAAGGTGGATGGAGGGAAGGTGGTGAAGTGGCCGCCCAGGCTCAGCACCACCACGGTGTGGGGGCTCCCAGCCAGGCCCCCCAGTTACCGGACCACAGAGTGCAGGGCGGCCACAGATGTGTGGAGGGAGTGCAGTGGCCAGCTGTGCGCAGGTCAGTGCCGCATGGTATGCCCCAGGCAGTGTCCACGGCCATCAGAGGACCCGTCTGATGCGTGGTGTGTAGATCCACCGGCTTCAGGGCTGTGCGGAGGACAAGAGAGGAGGTTTAGGGATTAATATTGGACCGTGCACCATCCTCTTGAATGAAATACAAATTATAGTCCCTATTTCCCAGGATGTAAACCTTCTCCCTAAACCCTAGGGCTGCCCCCACTCAAGTTTTCAAGGTTGCCAAGGATCTGCCTATTATCCGTCCAAACACCTATTCAGTTTGCTTTTAATTCTCTGGCGTTTGATTTCCATAAGCTTGTTGGCCTCTTCCAAAACCTTCCTTTCTTGCCTTCTGTAACACTACATCATTCTGTTTCTCTCTCCCTTTCTGGTCATTCTTTGCTCAGTTGTTTCTAGCTCTGGGTCAGGGCACACAGCTGAGTGAACTTACTGGGTTTCAGGACCCTCTGGCGTGAGGCTGGTCACCATTGGGCAAGGACGTAAACTGGGCAACCCAGAATCTCTAGCCTGGGGCAAGTCTTCATCCAGGAGCGGCTGAAGGGTACCAATAGATGAATCCAAGTTGGAGAGCTCAGTCAGAAAGGAGGCTTCAGAGAGTGACAATACATGGCTAAGAAAGGAGAGGGTTCCCAAAGGGAAATCAATGAGACAAAATGCTACAGGGGGCCGGGGAGACTGAGAACTAGGAATAGGTCTTCAGACTTGGTAACTAGGAGGTCACTGGCAATGTTCTAGATTAGGGAGAGCAAATTGGTTCTGCCCTCTCCCCTCACGGCTGCTCACAGGACACGGTGTCCCGCAGATACTCCCACCACTGCCGGAGCATGGAGTCCCCCGTCATGTGGACGATGTGGCCAGCCAGGCAGCCCAGGATGCTGTCAGCAGCGGAGAAAGAGCGGCCAGAGCAGGACAGCAAGTGCCACGTGTTTTGGTGGTAGAATCCGGAGGGCTTCAGGCCTGGGATCCCAGGGTGGCATGGTTGTTGAGGTGACGGAACTGTAAGCAGTTGTTTGTGAGCAAAGCAGTCAGTGAGTGCACAAGAGGCTAACGCTACGGCCTGGAGTCAGGACTGCCTTTCCTGCCAACCCTGGTGCCACTTACCCACACTCCTGTTGTTCTCCTTCGCCACCCAGATTGGAGAAATGCCCAGAGGGAGGGCCTTGTCTGTCACATTCCTGAAGAGAAACCAGTGGGCAAGAGAGGAATATGTGATGAGAAGGAATCCTGGACTGAGGTGAAAGATGGGTTCTTGGAGGAAAGGAGGTTCTCAATGTCAAGGGCACCTGTCCTGTGTCATCGCTCCTGGGAGAGAGCAATATAGGAGGCCTAGGGAGGGATTGGAAGCTGGAGTTAAGGAATCCTGATTCTTTGAATTTCATGGCCTCAGGGATTTCGTCAGTGCAGAAAGCAGAGTTGTTTTAAAATATATCCAGGACTTTGGTTTAATTCAGGTCTGGTGAGGCCAACAGATCAGGAGACAGTTACCATTGAAGAGATTGTGTGTTGCGCACAGTTCCTAAATGGTGGAGGGTGGGGGGCACGGCACACCATGCAGGGCCACGTGGGGAAGCACCAGGGCTGGTCAGGAGGCACAAGGAGCCGGCGGAGAATGTAGGTGAAAGCCTTTATTGTGGTTTTAACAGGAAGCGATGGGCAAGGAAGGGTAAGCAGCTGCACAAGCTTAGGTTGGGATAGTTTGAATAATTTCAGTGGCCACTGGGCCATAGAGGTGCTCTTCAGTTACCTAGTTCCTCGCTCTGGCATGTCGGGGCAGCTTCAAGAGCCTGGTAAAAGGAGGCAGGGTGGCCAGGTGGCTTCAGGATGGGGTGGGTTGCCTATCAGAGCTGTGCTCAAGGCAAGTTGTTTACTCTCTCTGGGAGTCAGCTAGCCCAAGATGTCAAAGCATCACCAAATATAGAAAATGAAAAACACAATTAATACAAGAAGGTGCTTGGAGCCTTTTACAAGAAGTTTTAGCTCTACTGTTGGTCTCACCAAGCCCACTGCAGTTGGACCTTCACTCCCACCAGAAATGGCAACATCCAGTGTCACTTCTCAGCCTTTGTCATCCCTGCATCAGCCTAGTGGTCACCCCCTCCTCCCTGAGACTCGCGCTTTGCCTGGTTGCCAGGGTGCCTCACTCTCCCGGTAGCCCCTTTTACGAGCCCCCTTCTCCCCAGCCTCTTGATACTGGAGGGTCCAGGCTCAGCCTTTGCTCCTCTTTTCCAGTCACACTCCCTCCCTTGGTGGTCTCGCTCGGCCTCCGGACTTTAACTTCCACAGTTAGATCTCCAGCCCTGACTTCTCTGCCAAATTCCAGATTTGTGTATGTATCAGCCTCTCTGCTTGATGTCTGACACACATGACCAAACTCCCCGTCTCCACTCCTGCCTCACCTGTACATTTTCCCCTTTAGCAGATGGCAACTCTATCCTTCAGGCGAGCGGGCCTCAAACCCTGCAGTCACCCACCAGTTCTCTCTCTTTGGACCATTCTGTCTCTCAGGACATCCTGTGGGCACTGCCTCCAGAATATATCCAGAAATGAATCACTTTAGACACCTCTGCTACTCCAGCCCGAGGCCAAGGCCTCCTGTGTTTCAGTCTCTCTGCTTCTCCCGGTGACATCCTTGGCCAACTCTCTCATTCCCTTACAGTCTTTGCTTAAATGTCACCTTAATGAGTTCTACCCTGACCCCCTGCTTAACACTGCATCCTGTCCCCACACACTCGTAATCCTCACCTCCTCTATATTTAAGAATTTCCACAGTACATATCTCCTTCTAACATCCTATGTAATTTATTTATTGTTATGTTTACTGTTTACCATCCCTTCCTCCAGTCATATGTAAGCTTTATGAGGGCAAGGTCCTTGTCTGTCTGTTCACTACCACATCCCCAGTGTCTGCAGCAGGACCATGCATGTAATAGGTGCTCATGTGCATTTACTGAATGAAGGGACAGACTGATTGAAGAGGTTGAGTCCTAGGAGGAGAGGGGAATTTGCTTTTGGGGGGAAGGGGAGAGAATATTCCTGTACTCTGGAAAGATGCTGAGTGTGGCCCGCCCTAGGACTGTTGGGGCTCTGGTGCCCCATAGAGGTGACAGAGCTTCGGGGGCAGGTGAAGGATGATCCTGGAGCCCAAGACCACACAGGCTTGGACAGTGGGCACTTTGGGGTGACAAGCATGACAGAAGACTAAGGAAAGATCCCTGATGGTCAGGGTGTCAGTTCCTTTGCAGGACCCTAGGCAAGGGAACCCTTCCCACCAGCCCACTGCAGAGGTCCTCAGAATGGGATTAAAGTTGCTGTAAAGAAAACACCTGACCTTGGGATTGCAAATCCACATCCACTACACACTTGCACATGTGTGCTTCTCTGTTTAATGCCTGTCTTCAATCGGCATGCTATTAGCTCCTGAGAGATGGGGCCATGCTGCCCTACTCTCCTGTCCCCAGGACCTCCAGGGCTTTGGACAGTGTCTGGCACAGAGAGGGGGTTGGGGGAGGGGCTTAACGGCAGCAAAGGCCTGAGATCAGATTATAAGAGCCGACAGAGCCTGCTGTGCTGTCCCTGATCTAAGCATGTAGCATACATTAACTTATTTGTTCCTCACTACAACTCGACAGGGGAGGTCCTAAAGTTATTCCTGTCTACAAATGAGAGACCGGAGGTGCAGAGAGGTTACGTAACTTGCCAGAAATCCCACGAATAGAAGGTGGAACATAGTAACAGGTGGAGCAGGGATTTGAACCCAGGCAGTCTCGCTCCAGAGGTGGCTGGGCTTTACCTCCGAGCAACATCCTGAGATGGCTCCTGTACTGAATCTTAAATTTATTTCCAATTGACCAATGCTAAAAGGATGTGTGGTTCTTTTTTCCTGACCAAAGGGAGCATAAAAATTGGTCTGGAAAGAACCAGGTTTCCTGGTGCTGAATCCTCACATTGGAAGTAAATGTTGTGGAAATTCACCAATTGGTGCTGAGAGCCTCTGGAGAGGGGTGTCTGGTGGAGCTGGCACCTCAGGGATCTCCAGTTCAGCTGCCTCAGTGCTTCGAGCCAGCCAGCACCTCTGGTCCTCCCAGCAGCAGCCAGTGATAACTTTCATGCTCTCTGGGGCCACAGAGCAGCATCCCTCCCACCTGACCACCTCTGCCTCTCCCCGCAGCCCCTTCTCCCCCTTCACCCGCAGAAGGGGTGTCCCTCCACCTCTGCCCTGCCCCTACCCAGCCATCCCCGGGACCCGGTTTTTGCCTCCTTCCACTACTGTCTCTGCTGGAGACCAGATGCACCTATCTTTAAAAATGTCTCTTTCCTCCCTGGGGTCTCTCTAGCCCTCGTCCTGCCTCAGATCCCAGGGGCAGGAAGTAGGGCTCACTGCCAGCCAGCCTGGTTTCACTCTCTCCTTGCCATCACTCCCATTCTTGCTTCCCTGGGACCGAGGACAATTCTCAGCTTTGGTTTTGCTTGGCTTCTAGGCTGCGATCTCTGCTCCCTTCTCACTCAGTGGGGTCACATCCATCCTCCTTACTCCCCAGCCACACATCCTAGTGATTTCTAAATTGACATCTCTCCTTGCAGGGGCCGTCAGCACAGCAGAGGGACCAGGACACTTCTCTTTGGCCAGAGGTCTGTGGTTCTCCTTCAGGCTTCAGCTCAGTTGTCACCTGCCCTGATCACCATATGCCAGGTGGGGTGCCCTTTCTCCGTGTCCTCAAACCACTCGGTGTGTGCTACAGTTAAGCACTCACTACAGTGCTTGTTTTAAAAGGTCCCATGTCCCCTCACTGAAAACTTGTAGAGGGCAGGAATG
>NW_006796716.1:4806215-4815740 GCF_000442215.2 Lipotes vexillifer | reverse complement strand
AGGAATGCCAACTATTACGTAAAAGTTGTCAGCACTTAGCGTGAGACCTGGTATATATTAGGTGCTCAGGAGACATGTTTAATAGAAGTGAATAGATGAATGATAAGAGTAGGGGCTCAGGCAGAATAATCCCAGGGACCTGGATTCAGGGGTTAGGACAGACATCCCAGACAATGCTGGGTCCCTTACTGTGCCAGCAGGGCCTCCTTTCACGGTGTGGTCACGTTCCAGTAACGTCCGCTTGAATGTCTCACCAGTGGGTCGCAGGACAGCGTGGGGAGTCGAGCACAGTACCAGAGCTCACCCGAATTGTCATCCCTGTAGTGACAGGTGGACTATTCCTCCCCAATTAACAGGGGGTTAACATTGCAAGTCACAGTTTGTTTGTATCCTGTGGGTCCCTGGAAATAACCCATGAAATCAACTGTGGCCCACTGGTCTCTCCAAACCCCCACAGAACCCACACTACCTCTCTGGAGTGGATCAACCGCACTTGCACCTGGGCCTGCCCAGCCCAGAGCAGGGGGAAGGTCAACAGGTATGTCCCATTCTCCAGATCCTTGACATCTCCGAGGCCGTCTGCCTTCAGCTCAGGCCCCAGCAGCTGTGCGTGAAACAGATTCCCACCGTGGGTCTTGGGCCTGCCCTGGTGGTCTCTGGCGATGAGGACGGCCTCCAGGTAGCCTCCCAGGGTGTAGCTGGTCTGGGCAGGATTCCTCAGGTGATAGGTGGAAGTCTGGGGGCTATTGGAGGCCAAAAGGTTGTCCCCATCTCCTGGGGTCAGAGGCCAGTGCAGAAGATGGGTCAGGTCTGAGAATTTCCGAGGGAGAGAGCCTGAAGATCTGTGGGCATGGTGGGGCCCTGGGGGCGGAGGGGCGGCGCCGTCAGGCCAGGACAGCCTGATGTAGGGGGCCTGTGGGCAGAGCCAGAAGAACCCATCAGTGTTTGTGTCTCTTCTTCTGGGAAGAAGTTCTCAGTTCACCAAACTTAGTGTCTCTCGGGCAGAAATCCCACCTGCCCTGCATCATGCTGCGGCTGCCCCGGAGCTGGTGTCTGAGCCACCATCACACACATCTGCAGACGCCATCTCGTGTATATTTTGTATTTTTTATAATATTTATTGAAGTATGGTTGATTTACAATATTACATTAGTTTCAGGTATACAACATGGTGATTTGATATTTTTATAGATTATCCTCCATTTAAAGTTATAAAACACTGGCTATATTTCCTGTGCTGTACAATACATCCATGTAGCTTATTTATTTTATACATAGTAGTTGTAACTCTTAATCCCCTACTCCTGTCTTGCCCCTTCTCCCACTTACCATCCTGTGTTTATAATCCTGTGTTTGTGAGTTTTGCTAAATTCCCACGGACAATAAATAGTATTTCTGGCTCCTGGTCCCTGCTAGCTCCTGCCCCACCTTCTGCTCACCCCGGACGCACACGCTCTTGCCGCCACCAGAGGAAGGGGGTCCGGGCTTGGACCCACCCCCAGTCTTTAGCTCTCCCCACCCTTTACAAGTCCTTCTTCTCTCTCTGGACTCCAAAACCCAGACTGAATCCCGCTTTCCCTTCCTGTTTCCTCTTTCTACAAATGACCTCTACCATCTCCATCCTGGACTTAGAAGGAGGATTTCTTTTACACACAGAAGCAGGAGCTGGAATCGATGGAATTAGACACTTGGGGCCCCGGGGTTTCCCTGCACAAGAGGCAAAAGGAGAGAGACAAACATATGAAGGGGGTTTTGGGGAGGTTGTGGGCCGTCGCTCCAGGTCTCTAGGCCCTCAACAAAAAGCCAGGTCTCAGGTAAGCACAAGCTTGAGTGGGCCTTGCCTCATGGGAAACAAACGTATGGTTCAAAAGCACAGCACAAATGCTCAGCACTTCCTCCCACGGAAGGAAGTTAATCCAGTCTGATGGCCCACCAGCATCTGATGGTCTCTAGCATTTACCTACCCTGCACCTAGTTTGTTCTCTGACTACATCTTAGTGTCAAGGAACTTGACCCCCTTGCTCAACCTTTCCTGATAGCACAGAGAGTAGGTGTTGTATACATACTCCTGGCCATTTGACCCTCCTGGGTCTCGCCAGGGCACAGGGGATACCCAGATGCCTCTCCTTACATATTTCCTGGAAAAAATCAACATAAGCAGGAAGAAAGATTCAGAAGGTACATCAGGAAGAACTGGTCCAGAGGGGGAGGGGCAGGTGGCGATATTTCCTTCATGCAGATCATTGAGACTTGTCCCGGAGAAACTTAATTAAGCCCCTGGAATTTGAACGTATCTAAGTCACTTTCTTTGAGTTGTAGTTTGTGACTGAGAACTGGGGAGGCTACAGTCTTTCCAGGGACCTGTGTGCCATGGGGCCAAGAGGCTTGTGCAATTGAGGAATGAGACATGATGTGGGGGAGTCCCACAGAGACCACCGATGGCTCTGGGAGTGGCTTGGGTTTGCGCCTTTCATGCGCAGGGCCTGTTGGAACCACCACCCCTTCATCAAGCCCATAGTCGGTGACTGTGATCAGTCACCAGGAAGGAATGCCATCTCGCTCAGGTTAGTGACGGGGACGAGGCTGTCTACTTTTCCTTCTCTTAGTTTCCCTTCCCAACGTTGAAGGGGAAATAGAGGGAAGAGGATGAGGGAGGTATGTGCGAGCAGAGCACGCCTCACTCCCAACTCCAGTCAGCTGGGGCCTTGGCTGAACGTGGCAAGAGGGACAGAAGGAGAAGGGAAGGAGTAGAGGAGGAGAGCTCCGAAGTGGGTATGAAGTTGAAGTGTGAAATAATAGTACCGGGTTTTAGAGAAACAAAATCAACTGCCTTCATAACTGAAATTGACTTGAAATTTATGGAATTAGGCTCAGATGTGATTAAGGAAGCCAGGGAAAGGACCCCATCCAGCAGATATGGTTCATAGCAACAAGTGGAAGAATTAAAATTGTTTTAAGTTTATACTTCAGCAGGGTCCTCCCTAAGCTGGTTGTAAGTGCTTTCATTAACATGGGCCTAGTAATTGATGGTTTCAGCCTTGCAGATGGATTTTAATTGCATGGGCTTCAGCAAGCCAAAAACTGCTTTGACTTTGCTTTGACTTTGATCTAAGAATATGCTCCTAAAACTGGGGTTAGAGTGCCAAGACAAGAGGGTATATGGTTTTGTATGTTTTTATTTCAGAGTAAACCTCCTTCACCCAAGTCAGCCTGAGGGG
Source organism: Lipotes vexillifer (assembly GCF_000442215.2). Lineage (NCBI taxonomy): Eukaryota > Metazoa > Chordata > Mammalia > Artiodactyla > Lipotidae > Lipotes > Lipotes vexillifer. The sequence goes on along the minus strand of NW_006796716.1, from coordinate 4,812,522 downwards.
GTTCACCTGTCTAGGGAGAGATTAGGAATGCAAAGAAAAAGATGACACATAAAGGCCATAATGAAGAAGAGGAAAATGGACGAATCTTAAAACCACATTAAAATATTAGAAGCTTATTTGAAGCCTTTTGAAATGATTAGGGAACAATGGAGAGGAATATAACGCCAGCGATCAACCCTCTCCTACAAAGAAAGATGTGACACAGAGAAATAACACACATTACTCAAATAATGGAAAATTGAAAATCAGAAGACTAACACTAACTGTGTTAGTTAGGAATTGCTTTTGGCTGGTATTAACAGATACTAACTTCAGTGGCATGAGCAAAGAAAGGTTTATTTTTCTCACAGTGAGTGTCTGGTTCAGTGTCTTAAGGACGTCAGGGCAACATCTCTCTGATTCTCTTGGCACTTCTCTCATGGTCCCAAGAAGGCTGCTGGAGCTCCAGCCATCATATTCACTTTTGGAGCAGCAGGAAAAGGAAAGGCAGAGCACCAAAATAGCTTTTAAAATCCCACCCAACAACTTTTGTTTGTAAATCCTTGACCCCTCTTGCCTGTGATGGAGTCTGGACATAGAGTCTTCCCCCTTTTCCCTGATGGAAACATTACCCAGGTTTGAGCTAGGAGTTAGTAGGGAAGAATGGGAGCATATTTCTAAAATGAGGCAAAAGCCTTGGAGCTACAAGATGTAGTTCAGGGATCTGCTGAAGGTGAAATTAATGGGGCTGAGAGAGAAACTACCCCCAGGAGGCATGTTTCATGGAACAAAGCAATTCTCTGCAAGAAGCAGTGGCCGCAGCCTTTGAACAGAGCACAGAAGGTGCCTACACACAAGACATGGTGATGTATTCCTCTCTGTTCTGCCATTTGCAGAACCCACACCTTATGCAGCAATTGGATGTCTGGACCATGGAACTTGGGGAACAGAAAATTAAGATGTTTTAGACAGACATGACATGGGGAAGATGGGCCCCTCAAGTAAGATCTGATGACGAGGGTTTTGTTATTGCACATTTCCACATTTTTCAAAAAGAAGGGAATGTCCCACACCCCACCCTCTGGAAAAAGAGGCAGCACGCAGAGGTGGATTTACCCTATGATTGTACGCACAGGACACAATCCCTCTCAGTGGGAGAAGTCACTCTCAGTGGGAGAAATTTCCCAGTGAAATTTAGGTTCATAGGTTGTAGGTGTTGGACAACCAGTGCAGACCAGCTGGTGATCGGGTAAGGCTGAACCTGAGAAGCTTTTCTCTTCTTTCCCTCTTCACTTGGCTTTAGCCACCTCTGAAGTTCAACTCCAGTCTTCGGCAAAACCAGAGACTGGATTGTATTCAGTACTGGGCTCTGGGAACATTGTTTTCTGGGCTAACTGCTCGAAGGGGTGGGAATTTGCTATCATTTTCTAACTTTAGGGAGTGTGAGTCTGGTGCAGTGATAATTTTGGAGTCCTATTGACTCTGGAACTCATTCTTGTCCTTCTCTCTCTTCCTCCATCTCTGAACTCTCAGGGCTGGTGTACATGAGGCAGTGATTCTGTATAAGTGTGTCTCTCATGCAGATCCAGGCTTTCCTGCAGGTGGGTTTCCCGAGGTCTAGACTTGGGGAGGGTGTTTGTGACAGACACTGTTGGTTGCCTATCCAAGATCCCATTTTCGTTTGGAGCAGAATGTAGCCAAAGGTGATACATTATTATCATGCAATATATTATTATTGGTCTCAGCCAGTCATGACAGTCACATCCCACACTTTCCCAGTCTTCTTGGGAGTTCCTGAGTTCCAATAAGATATAAGGAGGGGTCTGATGAGAAATACCAGAGTCAGCTTTTACTCACCTAATAAAAAGGACCAATGAAGCTGGTTGCTGCCCCTATTTTATTTCCACCTGGGATGTGGATTCAGTGTGTGGCAATGCTCAACCTTCTCGAGATAAGAAGGGAAAGGCCATTTCAAATCTTGTTTCTCCTCCACCACCCACTTCTGGTGCTGGGTGTCATAAGAAACATTCATATTGTGATAGGACCTCTGGCTGTCTCTTCATTCCATGATGCTGAGTTAGCACAGTGTGGGGTAGGAGTATTCCTGGAAGCTGTTTCTATACTGAGACATTTAGCTGTAACTGAACTATACACAGGAATGACTGAAAACCACATTAAATCAAAACTAAATGTTCCTCAACTCAAATTCCCCTAATCAGGCTCTAAAAATATTCCTGTGACTACTCCAACATCATCTGACATGTAGGAACTTGTAATAGATACATGACCTTAACAAATTGAGGTTGAAATATTTTACTGTTGTAACTTTTACAAAAGCACATGACATTACTAATGCCTCTCCCAGGGCCTTGAAAGGGATCTTTGCAAGGGAAGGACTCTGAACCGTAAGCCTCACTGGCCTCTTGACAAATATACCTCAGGTGGTAACCACAGCAATGCCCACTCTGCCTCCAGCTGACTGCAGTGTGAGGTACCATAATTTATAAGACACGTCTCAATTTCAGAGATGTTCAAATGTGAAAAGATGTATATCCTAGAATTAACAGAATATGGTATTTGCAGCATATTTCATAAACAAAGGATTAATATCCAGAAAATAGGAGGCATGGCCACAAGTCAACATGAAAAAGACAAATAGTCCAGCAGAAAGATAGGCACAGTGTATGAACAGGCTAATTTACAGAAAGGGAACTATAAAAAGAAAATAAACAGAAAAAAAGTCTTGGGACTTCCCTGGTGGCGCAGTGGTTAATAATCTGCCTGCCAATGCAGGGGTCACAGGTTCAAGCCCTGGTCCAGGAAGACCCCACATGCCGCAAAGCAACTAAGCCTGTGTGCCACAACTACTGAGCCTGTGTGCCACAGCTACTGAAGCCCACACGCCTAGAGCCCATGCTCCACAAGAGAAGCGACTGCAATGAGAAGCCTGCCCACCGCAACAAAGAGTAGCCCCCGCGCGCCGCAATTTAAAAAAGCCCAATGCAGCCATAAATAAATAAATAAATAAATAAACAAACAAACAAACAAACTTATTTTAATAAAAGGCTCAACTATGATAGTATATGATCTAGGAATAGTTTGGCTGCAAATTACAGAAAACCCAATACCCAGTGGTTTAAGAATTATGCCCTTATTTTTTTTTCACATAATAAGATCTCCAGGAGTAGGGCATCAAGGGCTAAACATATTTATTAATTCTAGGAGATTTTTTGTAGGTTTCTTGGGTGTTTCTACGTAGAAAATAATGTCTTCATGAAAGTTTTATTACTTCCTTTCCAAACTGTACACTTTGTTTTCCCTTTTCCCATTTCACTGGCTAAGACTTACAGTATGATGTTGAGGAGGAGTGCTGAGAGCAGATATCCTTGCTGTGTTCCTGATCTTTGGGGAAAGATTTCAGTCTTTCACTATTAAGAATGATTAAGTAAGCAGGTTCATCTGTACCATTTTTCTAGCTTCCACATATATGCGTTAATATACGATATTTGTTTTTTTCTTTCTGACTTACTTCACTGTGTATGACAGTCTCCAGGTCCATCCACGTCTCTACACATGACCCAGTTTCATTCCTTTTTATGACTGAGCAATATTCCATTGTATATATACACTAATATGTATAAAATAGATAACTAATGAGAACCTGCTGTACAGCACAGGGAACTCTAATTAGTGCTCTGTGGTGACCTAAATGGGAAGGAAATCCAAAAAAGAGGGGATAGATGTATACATATGGCTGATTCACTTCGCTGGACAGTAGAAACTAACACAACCTTGTAAAACACCTATATCCCAATAAAGAAAAAAAGAATGATTAAGTAGATTCTCTATATCAGCTTAAGTAAGTTCCCTTCTATCTGTAGTTTGCTAAGACTTAATCATGAATAGATGTTGAGCTTCATCCAATGCCTTATCTGCATCTATTGAGATGATCATCTATTTTTTTCTTTCTTAGGCTTTTAATATGGCGAATTTTACTTATTGATGTTTGAATGTTGTATCAGCCTTATACACGTAGTGTAACCCCACTTGGTAATGATGTATTCTCCCAGGAAGATTTTTTAACTGCAGATTCAATTTCCACAATAGATATAGGGCTATTCACGTTGATATTTCTTTTTGAGTTATTTTTTATTGTTTTTGTCTTTCAAGAAATTTGTCAATTACATCAAAGTTATAGAATTTATTGGCTTAAATTTATCTCATTATTATTTTAATATCTGTACAATATGTATTGATGACACCTCTTGCATTCCTGATGTTGATAATTTGTGTCTTTTTTCATGATTATTTTGTCTAGGGGCTAATCAATTGTATTGATCTTCTCATAGAAGCAGCTTTCAATTAATTGATTTTCTATATTTTTCTGTTTTATATTTTATTTATTTCTGCTCTGATTTTTTTTCCTTCTACTTACATAGGGTTTAATTTGTTCTCCTTTTTCTAGTTTCTTGAGGTAGAAACTGAGTTCATTGATTTGAGATCTTACTTCTTTTCTGATAAAGACGTTTAATACTTTACATTTCCCTCTGAGTGTCCCCTGCAATTTTAATAGGTCTGGTTTAACTTTCCTTCCATTCAAAATACTTTCTAATTTCCTTTTAGATTTCTCCTTTGACCCATTGGGTTATTAAGAAGTGTGTTATTTTGTTTCCAAATATTTGAGAATTTTTTAGAAATCTGTTATTGATTTCTAATGTATTTCAATAGTGGCCAAAGAACATAACCTTGTGTTATTTGAAACATTTTAAATTTATTAAAGCTTGTTTTATGATCCAGAACACAATCTGTTTTGCTGAATGTTCCATGTGTATTTGAAAAGAATGTGTATTCTGCTGCTGTTCTGTGGAGTGTTCTATAAATGTGTATTAGGTCAACTTGTTTGATACTATTTTTCAAGTCTTCTGTACATTAACTTATCTTCTGTCAAGTTGTACTTTCAATTATTGATAGAGGGGTACTGAAACCTCTGACTAAAATTGTGAATTTGCCTATTTTTCTTTGAAGTTCTAGAAGTTCTTCCTTCATGCGTTTTGAAATTCTGTTATTAGGAGCATATACATTTAGGTTTGTTATGTCCTCTTGTTGAATTGATCCTTCTAATGTTATGAAATAACTCCCTTTATCTCTCTAACCCTGACCCAACACCTCAGGGTCTATTCTAGCCTTCTCCTTTCCATATTGGTAACTCCTTCAACAATGAGAAACTGGCTTCTCATTATCCTTAATGCATTTACTTACTTGCTTAATCTCCCTGGAAATTGGAAATTAAACCAATTTCCCAAACTTTTCCTGTTCTTCCCCAGCTGCCACCCTTCTTAACTGCCTTCCTGCATAATCTCCAATCTCTGCTATATTAGCTGTGTGATGTAATTTATAAGACATATATAAATTTAGATAGTTATAAATATATATAATATATATATATATATACACACACACACATACATACATTTTATATATATATATATATTTGGGAGTTCACAGCTCCCCAAACCCTTGGAATTTCCTGACTGTTGATAATGATAAAGGTGTTTTTTGTTATGTGAATGAGGTGACTTTTGGAAGTACCTAAGGATAGGGGCTGGTTGCCAGGAGAACCAACCAGGTGATTAGAGGGTTGGGGTCCATCCCACCCTGATTTCTGGGCAAGGGAGAGGGACTTGAGCTTGACTCAGCCACCATTGGCCAGTGATTTAGTCAATCATGACTATGTAATGAAGCCTCTAAAAAAACAAAAGGACAGCTTTTTGGTCCTTTTCCAGAGAGCTTCTACTCTGGAGAATCAGAATGCTTCCATGTGCCACCATGTGGGGTCCCAAGCTCCATGAGGACAGAAGCTCCTTTGTTTGGGACCTCACCCTGTATATGTCTTCATCTGGCTATTGATTCCTATCCTTTAATATCCTTTTATAATAAATAGGTGATCTAGTGAGTAAATGGGTTTTCCTGAGTTCTGTGAGCTATTCTAGCAAATTAATCGAACCCAAGGAGGGGGTCATCAGAACCTCCAGTTTGTAATTGGTAGCTTGGAAGCCTGCGACTGACATCTGAAGTGGAGGGTGGTCTTGTGGGACTGAGCTCTTCACCTGTGGAATCTGATTCTATCTCTGGGTAGGTAGTATCAGAATTGAGTTGAATTCTCAGACACCCTTCTATGGGGAACCCCCCCTCCCCTGTCAACATTGGAAATTGGGTCTGGAAACCCCTATTCAAGCTGCCACACCACTTATCCACTTTCCTTACTCAGTCTTGCCCGAACAACCTTTTTATTCTTTTTTTTTTTTTTTTTTTTTTTTTTTTTTTTGTT
>NW_006796716.1:4804448-4806135 GCF_000442215.2 Lipotes vexillifer | reverse complement strand
TTTTTTTTTTGCGGTACGCGGGCCTCTCACTGTTGCGGCCTCTCCCGCTGCGGAGCCCAGGCTCTGGACGCGCAGGCCCAGCGGCCACGGCCCACGGGCCCAGCCGCTCCGCGGCACGTGGGATCCCCCCGGACCGGAGCACGAACCCGCGTCCCCTGCATCGCCAGGCGGACTCTCAACCACTGTGCCACCAGGGAAGCCCCGGAACAACCTTTTGACTGAATTATTCAGGAAGGAAGAAAGGTGTACTTCTTAAAGTGATCCTGTTATTCATTCTGTAGATCTGTTACTGTGAATGTATCTAGATAGTATTTCCCTACTGTTAACCATTCAGAAAATATCTTTTAAAATCCTATGCAACCTAAAGGGATGTCTCAGAAAAAAAAAGTAAGTAACTAGTGTAGGCACACCAGTGTATTCAAGCTTGCGAGAAGGAAATCACATATCTAAATCTCCTAGCACACACTAGACACTAGATAGTTGACACACTAGATACTTGACAAATGTGAATTCCCATTCCCCCTTAATTAGATACAGCTGATATATAATGAGCCCCTACTATGTTCTAAGCACTGGCCATACGGAGATGAATGGCCCTGCCAAAGGTAACAGACAGGAAATCGGTGCTTATAATTCAAGGTCATATGTAATTAATAGGGATTTCAGGTAAACTCATCTGTAAGGATGACATCAATTTCACTGAAGAGAGAGAAAGAGGGAGGGGGAGAGAGATAGAGAGATAAGAGAGAGGAGGTGGGTTAGAGGCAGATATTGGATTCTAACAGGTATAGGACAGTAGGTGAAGGAACTGAATTTCACCTCAGTATGGAACACCTGGTTGATGGGGAGAAAGCGAACAGGTCAGAGAACAGGTCCTGGGATACAGCAGGATTTACAGAGGTCAGAGGGTTGCAGGAGGAGAACACAAGCTCAGGGCATGGTGGCCTGAGGGCTTATGGCTGTACAGTCAATCACAAAATGCCATCTCTTGGGATAATCTCTTCCTCTGCTAGGGTCATGGCCCTTAGGTGTACACTCTATTCTGAGACAGCACTTCTCTACTGAATTCCTATCTCCTATTCTCTGAGAGAGGTCTGAGTTGTACTAGAAAACAACAAAGGATGTTCAAGAAAAGTTCTCATTTTTACCAGAACAAGTCACAGCAATAACATAAACTTATTCCAGGCTAAATGGTGAACAGTTTAAGCTAATGCTCAGAAAAAGGAGCTGTAGAGGCAACTCAGATTGAAGACAATTGTTAACTGCCTAACATAAGTGATTTGTCCTTTGTAAACACATAGAATTATATCTTTGCTTTTTTTCTTTCTTTTTTTCTTTTTTTTACTTTTTTCCCGCTATTTATTCCTGGTAAAGCTTCTTTTTGGAGAATTCAACTTAAAAAAAAATTTTTTTTGGCCACGCCACATGTGGGATCTTACTTCCCTGACCAGGGATCGAACCCACGCCCCCTGCAGTGGAAGTGCAGAGTCCTAACCACTGGGCTGCCAGGGAATTCCCAAGAATTCAAGTTTTTTTCAGCAGAACCAAGGGGAAAAGCAAAATTTTACATATGCAGCAAGGTAGGGAGAGGGAGCAGGTTGTCCTTAGAGACAAGGTATGAAGGTAACAGTGGTCTTCTCAGTTTTAAGAACTGGAAAGGAGCCAGGTAAGCTGGAGAGAAATGTAA
>NW_006796716.1:4802852-4804438 GCF_000442215.2 Lipotes vexillifer | reverse complement strand
ATGTAACAACTTAGGGAAAGAGAAAGCATGGACAGCTTAGGTTTCTGCCTTCCCCTCAAACAAACTCTTTTGGGCTAGTGTTTTGGACTTGTTTTAAGCTACCCGTATCTGATAGAATGTGCTCATTCTCTCTCTAAGAACTTGTCCCACCATGGCACCACCTGGATTAGAAACAGGAAAATGGAATGATAAAATGGAGCGCTTCCCTCAGCCTCCTCCATCTAGATGAAAGTAACTGTTTCAAGTTCTGTGATGGATAGGACAAGTGGAAAGAAGTGTACTTACACAAATTGCAATAACTGATCCCACAGCCACAATCTTGTGCCACTTGAACTGTCTGATGAATAGGTCTGTGGAAGCTTGGAATTGTTTATTAGACATCTGGTATGTGACCAAGACACTAGGTAGATAAAAGGGTAAAATCAAAAGGAGGGATGTCATAAACATAATGCAATGAGAGTTTCCTACCATTTCCCCATCAAAGAACATCAATTCTCTGACATCACCTACGGCTGAGAAGGCTTTTGTAGACGTTTGGGTGTTCAGTGAAGAAGTTCCAGCACACACTTGGGGCAGTTATGATCCAGCAATTCTATTCATGTTTACAAAACATACATGAGAATGTTCACAGCAGCCTTATTCATAATATTCCCAAATTAAAGAAAAAAAGAAATATCCACCAGTGGAAGAATAGATAAGCAAGTTTGGGATGTCCGTACGATTGAATACCACTCAGCAATAAAAAGAAAACCACTACTGATAAATCCAACAACATGAATGAATTGCAAAAACATCAGGTTGAGTGAAAAAAGCAAAAGATTCATTTTATATGATCCATTTAATAAGAAATTCTGGAAGAGATAAACCAATCTATGGTGATAGAAATCAGAATAGCAGTTGGCACCAGTGGAGGGGGTTGACTGGAAGGGGGCATGAGAGAAACTTATGGGGATCTAAAAAGTCCTTTATCTTGAGTTGGGTGATGGTTATATGGGTATATACATTTGTCTGAATCAACATATATACACTACCAAATGTAAAATATTTGGCTGGTGGGAAGCAGCAGCATAGCACAGGGAGATTGGCTTGGTGCTTTGCGATGACCTAGAGGGGTGGGATAGGGAGGATGGGAGGGAAGCTCAAGAGGGAGGGGATATGGGGACATGTGTATGCATATGGCTGATTGACTTTGTTGTGCAACAGAAACTAACATGGTATTGTGAAGCAATTATACTCCAATAAAGTTCTATTTAAGAAAAAAAAGATCTGTGCATTTGACTTCACATGAATTATACCACAATAAAAAGGAGAAAAAAACAAGGACACTAGAAAAGAAAAATATGTATATTCATATAACTCATGACTAAATTCTAGGCAATATCAACATTCTAGAGGTGGTGCATTGGGTAAGATTAAGGGATGTGAGAATATGCTAAAGTACTTGTATCGTTCAGGGAGAAATAGAGAGACATTGATAAGACAAGAAATCAGCTGGGGTAAATAAACATAAGTAACCAATATAAGACTAAAAATAAAATGTAAAATGTTTAAATCAGAAAAATATTTGATTCACCTATTGGAAAGCA
>NW_006796716.1:4794789-4802842 GCF_000442215.2 Lipotes vexillifer | reverse complement strand
GAAAAAAAGAAAGTACAATAAATGTGAAACTTGAAACAAGTTGGAAGAAACAAGAAACTATCATTGCAATAAATGTAAACAGGTTAAACTCACCAATTAAAAGACAGTGGAATGCAATCAAGAACATGTGCTATTTTATGTTTGGTAGTGTATATATGTCCATGCCACTCTCTCACTTTGTCCCAGCTTACCCTTCCCCCTCCCCATATCCTCAAGTCCATTTCTAGTAGGTTCTGCATCTTTATTCCTTTCTTACTTCTAGCTTCTTCTGACCTTTTTTTTAGATTCCATATATATGTGTTAGCATACGGTATTTGTTTTTCTCTTTCTGACTTACTTCACTCTGTATGACAGACTCTAGGTCCATCCACCTCACTACAAATAACTCAATTTCGTTTCTTTTTTATGGCTGAGTAATATTCCATTGTATATATGTGCCACATCATCTTTATCCATTCATCTGTCGATGGACACTTACGCTGCTTCCATATCTTGGCAATTGTAAAGAATGCTGCTATGAACACAGGGGTGCATGTATCTTTTTAAATTAGTGTTTTGAGGTTTTTTTTCAGACATATATGCAGGATCGGAATTGCTGGGTCATAGGGTAGTTCTATTTTTAGTTTGTTTGTTTGGTTTTTTTTTTTTGAGAAACCTCCATACTGTTTTCCACAGTGGCTGTACCATTTTACGTTCCAACAGTGTACGAGGGTTCCCTTTTCTCTACATCCTCACCAATATTTGTTATTTGTGTTCCTTTTGATGATAGCCATTCTGACAGGTATGAGTTGGTATCTCATTGTGGTTTTGATTTGCATTTCCCTGATGATTAGTAATGTTTAACATTTTTTCATGTGCCTGTTGGCCATCTGCATTTCCTCTCTGGAAAAATGTCTGTTCAGTTCTGCCCATTTTTTAATCAGGTTGTTTGGGTATTTTGGGGTTTTTTTATATTGAGCTCTATGAGCTAATATGTTGGATATTAATCCCATATTAATCATTTCATTTGCAAATATTTGCCCCCATTTAGTAGGTTGTCTTTTCATTTATAAAACTCCTAGAGGAAAACATAGGCAAAACACTCTTTGACATAAATCGCAGCAATGTTTTTTTGGATCCATCTCCTAAAGTAAATGAAATAAAAGCAAAAACAAACAAATGGGACCTGATTGAACTTAGAGAAAATAGTGAGAAAAAAACATTTGTAGAGACAGTAGCTGAGAATTCCCCAGAAATAATTAAAGACCTAATGAGGGGCATCTATCTATTGTTTCAAAGATTCCAGCAAAGCCAAAGTATTTCTTGAAAATTCCATATCTAATCACAGTTGATTGAAAATATAGAAAAATCAAATGAAAAATAAGAGAAGACAAAAATTACCAATGCCAGGAAAGAAATAGAAGCTATCACTACAGACTCTGCAAGCATCAAAAGTAAAATAAGGAAATACTACAAACAGCTCCATGCACATTAATTTGACATCTTAGATGGGATAAACCAATTCATTAAAAAGCACAAACTATTACAACTCACCTAATATGCAATAGGTATCTGAATAGCACCATAATTATTAAAAGAAATGGAAACAACTCAACCAATTGCAATTGTGTGTATCTTATTTGAATCCTGATTCAAACAAACCTAGTATAAAAAGATAAACCATGCAAACAGTAACAAAGAAAGTTGGTATAGACCTTAGGGCAAATATCATTTCTAGAAATAAGAAAGGTTTCTTCATAATGATAGTAAGTTCAGTTTGCCAGGAATATGTCATTTATTATATTGCTATAATTAGTATATTACTAGAATTATATTGATATAATTCTAAATAGCAATATGGCATTAAATAAATAAAGTGAACTTCAAAATATGCACATACTCAGAGAAATAAATTCACAGTTGTTCTGGGAGATTTGTATACATGTCTCTCAGTAATTGGTAAAATAAGTAAACAAAAGATTATGTTATATGTAAGTAAGTGATGATGTAAGAGATTTGAACAGCATGATTTAAAAAACATCCTATTTATGGGACTTCCCTGGCAGTCCAGTGGTTAAGACTCTGAGCTTCTACTGCAGGGGGCGTAGGTTCGATCCCTGGCCGGGAACCAAAATAAAAACTATCCTATTTAGACAATAAAGCTATCAGTTGCAGAATATACATGTGGAACATTTACAAAATTGATTGTATACTGGGCCAAAAAGTGAGTCTCATCAAATCTCAAAAGATTTAAATTATATGAAATGTGTTCTCTGGTCACAAGGCAATTACATTAGAAATGAATAACAAAAATATTATTAACGGAACAGTATATCATGTTCATAGTATCTAATTTGAAACCAAAATGAACTACAAATTCAATATAATCACAATTAAAATCCCAAAAGGAATTTCTTTTTTTGTAATTCCACAGATTGATTAAAAGATTCATATGGAAGCACAAAAGATCAAAAACTGCCAAAGCCCTTTTAAAGAAAAGTGGAGTGAACATGGGTCGAGGACCTAAAAAATGTAGGTCTTGTCCACCAGAAATCCAGAATTATTACAGAATGATAGTAATGAAGACTGGGTGGTATTGGTGCTGGTAGAGACAAATTCACTAAACAGAATAGAGAGCCCCCAAGCAGATGGACATATGGACACCTGATTTATGACAAAGATGCACAGCAGAGCTATGGGGAAAGGATGAACTCAGCCAGCATGCCAGGTCAATCAGGTTCCAAATATCCAAGGCTTAAAAAATTAGTGTTCTCTTGTAAATAATCAGAGAAATTCAAATTAAAACCACGTGAGCCACTATTATACACCCATAATTTTTGCCAGATATTTTAAAATGATGATATCAAATGCTGGCAAGGATGTGGAACAACAAGAAACTGCTGATAAAAGAGTAAACAGGTAAAATCACTTTTTAAATGTCGGCAGAATCCAGTAAGTCAAAGACACACCTACTCTCTGATCAGCAAAACCACTGCCAGATGACACCCTACAGAAACACACGCTCATATGGACTCAAAAGTTACATGCAAACCTGTTACATATAGGATGGATAAACAACAAGATCCTACCATATAGCACAGGGGACTATATTCAGTATCCTGTGATAAACCATAATGGAAAAGAATATGAAAAAGAATGTATATATATGTATAATTGAGTCACTTTTCTGTACAGCAGAAATTAACACAGCATTGTAAACCATCTGTACTTCATGGGATCTTAGTTCCCCAACCAGGGATGGAACCCGTGCCCTCTGCAGTGGAAGTGGAGTCCTAACCTCTAGACTGCCAGGGAATTCCCCCTATGGTAGCAATTTTTATAGCAGTCTTATCCACAGTAGAATGTAAAAATATAGTGTGATACAATCATACATCAAAAGACCATATGACAGTGGAAATGGATGAGCTACAATTACATGAGAGAATGTGGATGAATCTTAAATATATAATACTGAAGAGAGAAGCCAGACACAGTGGAATTCATAGAAGTATGTTTTCATTTATGTGAAGCTGAAAATCAGGCAAAACTCACATAGATTGTTTAGGAATGCCTAATAAGTTGGCAAAATGATAAAGAAAAATGAGGGCATAAATATTATAAAAGTTAGAATCATGGGTATACCTAGAATAATGGGAGAGAGAGAGGAAGTTATAACTGTGGAGAGACACGGTACCAGAGGGCTCCTGGACTGAGGGTCATGTTCTCATTCTTATTTTGGGTGGACGTTATATGGGTGATCATTTTATAACAATTTGTTAAATTGTTTTATGCATTTGCTCTATGTTTTGTTATATTTTATAATAAAATTTTAAATTGTGTGCACTCATTAATATATATACATATATATATATATATATATATATATATATATACACACATGCCATAATTATAAGTTGTGTTAAAATAATTAGGAGAATGGGAATGAGGATTTCTGGAATTTTTCCAATGACAAAATAATACTAGGTTCCTTTCTGGCCCCAAGAGGAAAACATAACTGTACTGTGGAGAGATCAGGCATTTTTCCTCTTACCCAGGGGTCACTCTTACCATCACTAATGGTAAACAATCAGATACATTGCATCCTCCGATGTGCTGCAAACAGAATTTAACATCACTTACACAAATGCTTAAGTTAAATCTATCAAGCCTTTAACTCTAAATTCCAGCTTATGGGAATTACAAGAAATAGAGGACAAACTAAATGCCACTATAAGGAAGCAATCAGAAATATCCAAAGGTAGAACATTTGACAGGGCAAATGGCCCTGGCTTTTCCATACATCAGGGCCAAGAAAAGAAAGGACTGGCCTGTATTTTAAAAAAAATCAAGGGGCAAAACACCAGATCCTGGAATGGATGTGGATTTGCAAAAACAATTGTATAAACTCTTGAAGGACAATTGAGCAAATTTGATTATGAACTGGGTATTAGATGCAAAGAATCTACTTTTGGTTATGTTTAAAGATATTCTGGTTTTTTTAAAGGTTTACACTGAAATATTTGGGGGTGGAACATCATGACATCTGTAATTCACTTGAAAATACTTAAGCATGTGAAAATAAAGTAAAAAGTAACATGTCTATATGCTAATGGGAATGTGATGGAAATAAGGCTATTGAGAAGGAAGATGATTTAGGAGGGAGAGGGGAAAACTGGTCGAGTGATGTTCTTGAATAGGCAAGAGGGGATGAGGTTTAGAGCTGAAGTGGAAGGACCAATTGTATTTGGGAGCACGGAAAGTGTTTGCTTCATTTTACCCAAGAAAATAGGTTAAGTCATCAGCTAAGTGTGAGGATGAGGAAGGTTTCAGGAGAGAGAATTACGGTGGGATGAGTGCAGTGGCTCTCAAACTTCAGTGTGCATGAGTCATCTGGAGAGCTTGTTGAAACACAGACTGAGCTCCTCCCCAGGATTTCTGATTCAGTAGGTCTGGGGTGGGGCCTGAGAAGTTGTATGTCTAACAAGCTCCCAGGTGATACTGATGCTGCCGGTCTGGGGATCACATTTTGAGAACCACCATGATAATTGTGCAGCATTAGGCCCCCTTGAGGTTTTAAAGTGAGAATATTCAGTGTGGTTGAACTTTTTCTCCACGCATGTTCAGCTGTAGAGGTATAGTTGAAAAAGAGGCAGAGGGTTGCATGAGACAGAGATGATCACCAAGATCGTCACAGAGCTGGCTCCTTATTGCTCTGGACTCAGCCCAAATGAAACTGCCTCAGAAGCATCTTCCTCTCTCCTAATCATCTTGAACTTTCACATTACTTTTTCTCACAAAATTTTTCATTCTTCGGAGTCGTATGTATATTTATTTTGTTACTTGTTTCTCAGTCTTTTCACCAGAGTTTATGCACCACAAAACAGGAATCTTTTTATCTTGTTGGTCACTGCTGTTTTCCTAGAACCTAGAACACTGCCTGGACATCACAGGTGCTTAATAAATATTTATTGATGAAAAGTAGAAAGAAAGAAAAGAAAAAGAAAGAGAGAGAGAGAAAGAAAGAGAAAGAAAGAAAGAAAGAAAAAGAAAGAAAGAAAGAGGGAGGGAGACAAAGAGGGAAGAGATATGGGAACATATGTATATGTATAACTGATTCACTTTGTTATAAAGCAGAAACTAACACACCATTGTAAAGCAATTATACCCCAATAAAGATGTTAAAAAAATAAAAAATAAAAAAAGAAAGAAAGAAAAGGAAGAAAGGAAAGAAAGGAAGGAAGGAAGGAAGGAAGGAAGGCAAGACAGAGGAAGGAAGAAAGAGAGAGACAGGGAAATATGAATCACTATACAAGAAACTAAATCACAGTATTAGTTTTGACTATGAAGAGAAAAATATACAATTATAAAAATATATAATTATAAAATATATTAGACACAGATTACTATGTCTAAAATTAATGTAAATACATTAGAAAGATGGGAAGCAGGGGCTAACTAGTTGTATTTTCTTTTCCTGAAGACAGTGTTTCCCAAATTCCCTGTTTGGACCGTGAATAGGTTGTGGTCATTGGAACTTGGGCAGTGAAGATGCATACCATTTCCATGCCTGGACATCAAACATCTCATGCAATCCTTTGTTCTCTGTCTCTCTGTCTCTGTCTCTCTCTCTCAGCTCATCAGTGGGCTGGGTGCAGAGAACGAGTAGTGACCTCTGGGGAGGCCCTAGGGGACAGTGGAGACATAGAATGAAAGGGACCTGGGTTCTCGAGTAGCAGCTTGGAGGACAACAGTGTGGAAGGCTGCTCCCAGACACTGGCTGGACTTCAGATGAGTTCAAAATAAACTTTTGTGTCAAACAGCCACTGAAATTCCAGGGCTCTTTTTATTACTGCAAAAAAGAGAAATGTCAAAAAAGGGATTCAGGACTTCCCTGGTGGCGCGGTGGTTAAGAATCCACCTGCCAATGCAGGGGACACGGGTTAGAGCCCTGGTCCAGGAAGATCCCACATGCCGTGGAGCAACTAAGCCCGTGAGCCACAACTACTGAGCCCACGTGCCACAACTACTGAAGCCCGCGTGCCTAGAGCCTGTGCTCCACAACGAGAGAAGCCACTGCAATGAGAAGCCCGCGCACCGCGACGAGGAGTAGCCCCCGCTCGCTGCAACTAGAGAAAGCCGGCACACAGCAACGAAGACCCGATGCAGCCAAAAATAAATTAAATAAATAAATAATTTTTTTTAAAAAAAGGATTCATTAGGAACTACTAGTGTATCAGTCTGTGTCCAGTCAGGAGAAAGAAATCACACATTAATTGGAACAGGGAAAGTTAACATAAAGAATTATTAACTGCAGAAGAGTAAAGAGAATTCTAAAGAATACTGTAGCGATGAGGAAGAGAACCTGAATTCTGAAATAAATCTTTACCTGATTTGCTCTAAAGTGGTATTCATTCTACTATTTATTCCATCTGCTGAATATTCTTAAAGAATATTTCCATTTGCAAGATATCTACTGGGTTCTTTGTAGGGTATAAAGAATTCAAAGTAAGATATACACTAATCAAAATAAAATTGACTCCAGGAGGGATATGAGCTTATGTTCCCACCTGGCAGCAAAACAGCAGGAAAAAATGGAGTGAAGAAATGCTGGTTGGCACTGCACTCCGCCACCCTAAGGTCAGTAGTGCAAAGTGTGGACCTGAACTTCCCCCTTCATCTGGAGGCAACAAGGCCATGGGAATTGGTGTTCCACTTATACCAGGGTGGCATCAGCAGGGCCCAAAGGGAGCTGAACATCCCCCCCCGCCTACCTGGACCTACATGCTACACCTAAACAGGGTGACTGCCTGCTAAATAGACCTGGGGTCTCACAATATAATACCTAAAATGTCCAGTATACAAGAGAAAATCACTCATCATACCAAGACCCAGGATTGCCTTTTCTCATTCACAACTTGCATGAGAAAAGGCAATCACCCGGTGCCAACACCAAGATTACTCAGATGTTGGAATTATCTGATGAGGATTTTTAAAGCAGCCATCATGAGTGTCCATCCACAGACGAATGGATAAAGAAGGTGTGGTATATATATGTAATGGAGTATTACTCAGCCATAAAAAAGAATGATATGATGCCATTTGCAGTAACATGGGTGGACCCAGAGATTGTCATACTAAGTGAAGTGTCAGACAGAGAAAGACAAATACTGTATGATATCACTTATATGTGGAATAAAAAAAATACAAATGAACTTATTTTCAAAACAGAAATAGACTCACAGGCATAGAAAACAAACTTATGGTTACTAAAGGGGAAAGGGGGAGAGGGATAAATTAGCTGGACTTTTCTCAAAAGCATGATAAGCAAGTGCTACAATTAGTCTGATGCCAACTTTACAGTTGAGTTCACAGAGATCATGATCACTGAACAACTGGCTAGCTTTTCTATTTTACCTTCCTACTCTTCAGATACTTTCAAGACTTGTATTGATTCTGGCTGCTTGGGATATACTTTTATTTAAAATAATCGCTATAGATATTGTGTCTGTTTTTCTCTTCTAAATGGGAGATAAGTCACAAGTCCTGTGATAGTTTTCTCTTTTCCGTTAGTCTT
>NW_006796716.1:4788179-4794779 GCF_000442215.2 Lipotes vexillifer | reverse complement strand
TTTTTTTTTTTGGCTGTGTTGTGTCTTTGTTGCTGCGCATGGGCTTTCTCTAGTTGCGGCGAGCCGGGGCTACTCTTCGTTGTGGTGCACGGGCTTCTCATTGCGGTGGCTTCTTTTGTTGCAGAGCGTGGGCTCTAAGCACGCGGGCTTCAGTAGTTGTGGCATGTGGGCTCAGTCGTTGTGGCTCGCAGGCTCTAGAGCGCAGGCTCAGTAATTGTGGTGCACGGGCTTAGTTGCTCCGCGGCATGTGGGATCTTCCTGGACCAGGGCTCAAGCCAGTGTCGCCTGCATTGGCAGGCGGATTCTTAACCACTGCACCACCAGGGAAGCCCTGATTGTGGGTAACTTTTATTTTCACCTTTTTGCTTATGCATGTTTCCTAATGTTGCTACAATTCTTCTGTATTGTTTGGTTTTTAAAATAGGTTTTAAAATGTTAACTGCCTTCATCAACAAACCTCCTCCATCTCTTTGCCCTAGGGATGCAGTTTCATTTAGGGACCCTACACAAAACCCATCATGCTTTGTTTTCCTTCCCATTTTTTCACCTTTTGGGCTCCCGTCTGCACTGTCCTAAGCTGCATCTAGTCCTAATGACAAAAGAATTAGATGTCACTTTTTTCCTTAACCCCAAGACTCAACTTGTTTCCTTTCCCCCTTACCTCCTCTGCCTTCATTTCTCCAAGACAAATAACCTCAAATCCATCCTCTAGAGTTGTATGGTTGAGGAGCTAAATGTGACTATTGACTTAAGAGAAAAACAGAAATGAAACCCACCCCATCCCTTCCTAATTCCTGAATATTTTACTTCTTCCTTTTTTGGGAGAGGTGGATGGGTGGGGGTGGTCTTCTCCTTTCACAATCTTTTTTTTTCTTTTCTCTGCAAAGAAATACATAAACACACCTCCACCACTCCCCTCAAAAATCCTGGATTCAGGTCATACCCAATGTTAATATCTAGCTACTTACTGCATATCTTGCATAACTTGCTTAACTTGTTTCTTCTGCAATGAAATTAATCATATCTACCTTATTTACATTACAAAGTGGTTGAGTTGGTAAATATAACCTGCAAAAGCTCTGAAGGCATAAAATGCACATTACAAATTCTGAATGAGGCATGATTGTTTGTTCTTTTTCTCCTCCTCTTATTCTTCTATTTCCGGCCTCCTTTGATTACTAGTTAGGTTTTCTTCCTTTTCTGCTCTTTCTCCTTTCCTCTTTCTCCCTCCTCACCAGTCTCTTTTCTTATTTGTTTATTTATAAAAATTGAAGTATAGTTGATTTACAATATTGTGTTAGTTTCCAGTATAGAGCAAAGTGATTCAGTTACACATACATATGTATATATCTATATTCTTTTTTTTCAATTATTTTCCATTATAGTTTACTACAAGATATTGAATATAGTTCCCTGTGCTATACAGTAAATCCTTGTTGTTTATTTTATATATGGTAGTGTGCCTCTGTTAATCCCATACTCCCAATTTATCCCTCCCCGCCCCCTCCCCTTTGGTAACCATAGTTTGTTTTCTATGTCTGTGAGTCTGTTTCTGTTTTGTAAATAAGTTCATTTGTACTTTTTTTTGATTCCACATATGAGTGGTATCATATAATATTTGTCTTTCTCTGACTTACTTCACTTAGTATGATAATCTCTAGGTCCATCCGTGTTGCTGCAAATGGCATTATTTCATTTTTTTATGGCTAAGTAGTATTGCATGTATGTATGTATTTATACATACGTAAATGTATATATATCTTCTTTATCCATTCATCTGTTGATGGACACCTAGGTTGCTTCCACGTCTTGGCTATTGTGAATAGTGTTGCTATGAACGTTAGGGTGTATGTATCTTTTCTTTTTTTTTCCATGTTTAAAAATACATTTTAATATGAGAAATAAACTACATCAAAATAACAATAGTGGGGCTTCCCTGGTGGCGCAGTGGTTAAGAACCCGCCTGCCAATGCAGGGGACACTGGTTCGAGCCCTGGTCCGGGAAGATCCCACATGCTGCGGAGCAACTAAGCCCATGTGCCACAACTACTGAGCCTGTGTGCCACAACTATTGAAGCCCGTGCTCCTAGAGCCCATGCTCCACCACAAGAGAAGGCACCACAATGAGAAGCCTGCGCACCACAACGTAGAGTAGCCCCTGCTCGCTGCAGTTAGAGAAAGCCCACACACAGCTACAAAGACCCAACAAGGCCAAAAATAAATAAATAAAAAATAAATTAATTAACAAAAATAATAATAGTGATTGTAGTTGAGGTCTTGGGACTGTTGGTGCCTTTTCTCCTAATTTCTAAGTCTTTTATAATATGAGCAGATTTATTTTTTTTCACATGTATAAGAATTTTATTGTTGCATTGTTTTTTAAATTTTTATTGGAGTATAGTTTCTATTGGAGTATAGATTTACAATGTTGTGTTAGTTTCTGCTGTACAGCAAAATGAATCAGTTATACATATACATATATCCACTCTTTTTTAGATTCTTTTTCCATATAGGCCATTGTAGAGTATTGAGGAGAGTTCCCTGTGCTATAAAGTAGGTCCTTATTAGTTATCTATTTTATATATGGTAGTGTGTATATGTCAATCCCAATCTCCCAATTTATCCCTCCCCTGCTTTCCCTCCTGGTAACCATAAGTTTGTTTTCTACATCTGTAACTCTATTTCTGTAGATAAGTTCATTTGTATCATTTTTTTAGAATCCACATATAAGCGATAGTGCATGGTATTTGTCTTTGTCTGACTTACTTCACTTAGTATGATAATCTCTAGGCCCATCCATATTGCTGCAAATGGCATTATTTCATACTTTTTTATGGCTGAGTCATATTTCATTGTATATATGTATCACATCTTCTTTATCCATTCATCTGTCGATGGACATTTAGGTTACTTCCATGTCTTGGCTACTGTAAATAGTGCAGCTATGAACATTAGGGTGCGTGTATATTTTCAAACTATGGTTTTCTCCAGATATATGCCCAGGAGTGGGATTGCTGGATCATACAATAGTTCTATTTTTATTTTTTTAAGGAACCTCCATACTGTTCTTCACAGTGGCTGCACCAATTTACATTGCCACCAACAGTGTACGAGGGTTCCCTTTTCTCTACATCCACGTCAGTATTTGTTTTTTGTGTTCCTTTTGATGATAGCCATTCTGACAGGTGTGAGTTGGTATCTCACTGTGGTTTTGATTTGCATTTCCCTGATGATTAGTAATGTTTAGCATTTTTTCATGTGCCTGTTGGCCATCTGCATTTCCTCTCTGAAAATGTCTATTCAGTTCTGCCCATTTTTTAATCAGGTTGTTTGGGGTTTTTTTGATATTGAGCCCTATGTGCTGTTTGAAAATTAAGCCCTTGTCAGTCACATTGTTTGCAAATATTTTCTCGCGTTCTATAGGTTGTCTTTTCATTTTGTTTATGGTTTCCTTTGCTATGCAAAAGCATTTAAGTTTCATTAGGTCCCATTTGTTTATTTTTGCTTTTATTTCCGTTACTCTAGGCAACGGAGCCAAAAAGTATTGCTGCTATTTATGTCAGAGAATGTTTTGCGAACATTCTCTTCTACGAGTTTTATGGTGTCCTGTCTTATATTTAAGTCTTTAAGCCATTTTGAGTTTATTTTTGTGTATGATGTGAGGGAGTGTTCTAACTACCCCTCTCTTTTCATTTATTCCTTCTGCAAACATAGATCAACGGCTGGGTCAGGCACGCTGCTAGAATGCTTTGAAGAGCTCAAAGCTAAAGTGGGAACCCAGCTTACAGACTAGTAGCTGCAGTATGATGCTGTAATTTCTAGAATAGCACAGAGGACCCTGAGATTAATTATGAGCACAGGAGAGTCTTCCCAGAGGAAGTGGTGGTTTGAAGAGGGCTTTAAAGAATGAAATAGTTCACAGATAGGCAGAGGAGGGAGGGAAGAGCATCCCAGACAGAAGTGCCACCTGCAGAGAGAGAAAAACGGATAATCCCAGGAAGGCAGAGGCAGAAGATGCAGCCAGAATGGAAGATTACAGCCAGATCATGATGTATTTTTTTAAACCTGACTAGAGAGTTCAGACTTATAACCGAATTCAGAGTTTCCTAGCTTTGTTTTCGTTGTGGTCTTGGGAGAGGGCTTACAGGATCACTGAGAGGTCTCCCTATCAGGCGAGACAGGGTTGCAGGGTACCAGCTGTGTGGGAATAATTAGCATCTTCTCATCCCAAACACTTCCCAACCCTGACCTACTCACCCTTACTTCTCTCCTTCCTTTGTTTTTCTCCCTCCTCTCTACCCTACTCCCTCTCCTTTCCCTACTGCCCTTCTCGGTGCATTTGGGGCAGGAAAGCATGATCAATAGCATTGGGAATTCTGTGCAAGTGCCCACGTGGTGGGTGTGAAGGGGAGGAGGTAAAACGGGTCCCCCACCGAGGATCACAATTACTCACTTGGTCGTGGGGGAAAGTGAAATAAAGCACAGGGAAACAAAAAATGAAAGCAACGGGCATGGGATTTGTGGGAGGGGTTTTCCTACCAAAGAGGCAAGAGGTAAATTCATGTCCACGTTCGAATTTTTTTTAATGTACGAAAAGAAAGTGTCTGAAAGGGTCTGAATTATGGGTTGTAAGAAAGTAAAGTTTCCTTCGCTCCTGCCAGGGTCCTGAGCAGCCTCTCAGAGTGATTCAGGGCCATCACCCACCACCCCAGGATGTCCCCCAATTGTGACAGGCAGGACCAACTATAAATTTTCACTCAGAACATATATTCTCAACAGGAGCAGTATCATCTCCAAGGGGATAAAAGTGGTTTGGGATGGGGGGCAGGGAGTGAAAAGAATCTTGGATATTATTGTACAACGGTTAGTGGCCCTCCAAAGGGCCACCGTACATAAACAAATATATGTTATATCTGTGGTATTAAGATTTTATGAAAGGATAGCCATTAAGAAAATAAAATTGTCTAGAAGGTTTCCTAAGGGGCATGATAATTTTTAAAAAGTTGACAACCACTAATTCAGAGGAAAACATCAAATTCCTACATATGCCCCTATGAGATTGGGCCCATTACCTCCCTGAACACAGAAAGTTCCACACTGGCCTCTCTGCCGATTCTCCAGTACATCAGGCACACACATCCGTGCGCACACTGAGCCTTGGCATTATGTTACCTCTGCCGCGGATACTCTGTCCCGGGTCTCCTCCAGGCGAACTTCTTCACCTCCTTCCAGTCTTCGCTCGACTCTTCTCAATGTCTCCTCAGAGAGACCCACCATGACTACCCTATTTAATACTGCAGCACACTCTGGATCCCATTTGCCCTGATCTACTTTTGCTTTTTTCTCCCATAGCACTTATCATCTTCTTCTTTTCATACATTTAATTCATATATGCCATGTCCACGTATAAATTAGTAAGATTTTACTAGACATCGCATATTAACTTTTTTGCATCATTACTGCCTATATATATATATATATATATATATTTATTTTATTTTATTTTATTTTATTTTTTTGCAATACGCGGGCCTCTCACTGTTGTGGCCTCTCCCGCTGCGGAGCACAGGCTCCGGACGCGCAGGCTCAGCAGCCATGGCTCACGGGCCCAGCTGATCCGCGGCATGTGGGATCTTCCCAGACCGGGGCACGAACCCGTGTCCCCTGCATCGGCAGGCGGACCCTCAACCACTGCGCCACCAGGGAAGCCCCTGCCTATATATTTTAACTTTACCAACAACAACGAACAACAGCAACAAAACCTTCTCTAAAGACTACGGACAGTGATAAGACAGAGCAGTGGTCACATTGCTATGCTCAAGTATATGGAAGTCTTCTATTGGTGATGAAATACACAACCCTCTCCCCTCACTGAAGAGTATAGCCTGAAACAGAAATGGAACAAGTTAAAAGATAATACAAAATGACTTGAAGTTTTAAGACAACTAAAACTAGATGTAGGTCCAAAGTTGTTAAACTTTCCACAAACTGGTGATGACTGGCTGTGTCAGAATCATCTCGGGGAACTTTTGAAAAGAGTGTCCTGAGACACATTTCCCAGTTTTCAATTTTAGTATTGTTCAGGGTGGGAGCAGAGCTAGTCTCAGGTGTTTCTAGCACACAACAGAAGAACTACAAGCTCCATTTTAGAATTAATCAGAAGCACCACAGCACAAGCCAATTTTAAAATATGCATGCGATAAGGACCCAATTTAGTAGCTTTTCACCGAACCACTGAAGCGGACTAAACATTTTCTTTACACAGGACTACATAGATAGGTGGAACAGGATGAAAAGGAGGCCACTTGCTACAGCAACTGATGGCAGTGTTCTACCGTCTCGTTTACCTGGTCCACCAAGCAGGTTCTAAAGCGATGCATTATCGACTTTTCAAACAATTAGACTGAGTGGAACCATAGCAGCGAGGATGCGTGCTGCGTCTACCAAATCCACAGGGCCCCGAACACTGGTGACACCAGTGCACCTATATATCACTGAAACAAAAGTACCAAGAAATAATTACATAAGACGCACCGATAGCGCGTCTTATGTAATTTCTGTGTGGGGCAGGGATGGGGCCATGGGGGGAGGTGTCAGTGA
>NW_006796716.1:4765495-4788169 GCF_000442215.2 Lipotes vexillifer | reverse complement strand
GAACCGCTGAAGGGCTGCAATCCAGAATTTGAAAAACAGACCCACTTCAATACTTCACTTCATAGGTAGGAAAACGCGAGTCTGTAGATATGCCATTTCACCATCTCAGTTAAATCTTCCGTGTGACCTTTCATTTACCAAACTCCCACCATGAAATCTCTCTACGACATAACCTCAAATGATGTCCATCTCCAAGCTCTGCATTCTCTTCCTGCAGAGGCTGGCTTCCACCAAAGGACCTAGAACAAGGCCACCAAACCTCTCACCTTACAAGCCCTGTTGCCAAAGCAAGTGACCCATACTTTCTCCTCGAGGGCAAAAATTCTAAGACAACATAAGTTAGGTAGATCATCCATTACATATGCAATCAACTGGAGCAGTTGCACAGGGATGTCCATTCTAGCCATAAGTAACCAGGAGGAAAAATAGAGCATAGGGGCAGACAATGGATAGATGTACACTAAAAATGATAAAACTGTTTTTAGAGACATTTCTCTTGGCTATAACAAATAATTTAAAGTAGGCTGCTTACAGGCAAAAATCACAATGAACAGCATTATCAATTAAACAATTCCCAAAGCTAGTGATTTTAGCTAAATAATTATACACTGGAACCTTCTAAGAAGGCTGCTAATAAACTAGACTATGTCAAAATTTGCAGTTTTAAAGTCAGACTTGATGGGGCTTCCCTGGTGGCGCAGTGGTTGAGAGTCCGCCTGCCGATGCAGGGGACACCGGTTTGTGCCCCGGTCCGGGAGGATCCCACATGCCGCAGAGCGGCTGGGCCCATGAGCCACGGCCGCTACGCCTGCGCATCCAGAGCCTGTGCTCCGCAGCGGGAGAGGCCACAACAGTGAGAGGCCCAAGTACCGGGAAAAAAAAAAAAAAAGTCAGATATGAAAGCCAAGGTAAGCAACTACTTTGTATAGCTATTACCTCTGATCAAGGCATAAGAATTCACTCAGACAGATAACATTCATAACCTACCTAAAAATAGAATAGCTCATAATTTTTCTAAACTGTTCTTCCCTGCTGTGGACAGCCCTTGATCTCTGATTATAAAGCTTGGCAAACTTTGTCAAACGCTGTTAGTTTTATAAGTTACTAAAAACCTCTATAAATAAAGCCTCATTTCTCAAATCTGGACAGTTTTCTCATTCTGAATGTCTAAACATTTAGGTCACAAATTGAAATACCAGTAGAAAAATATTTGTCTTTAGGCAGGTTGTTTAGTTACCACATGGCAAGAAACTGACAAGAAACTGTAAACATTCAGAGCATAAAAATACTTCAAGCATTATGAACTTTGAACTTAGTACACTTTCCTAAATTTTAGTATTTTCAAATACAGGAAAAGCAGACTGCTGGAGGATCTTAGATGATTTAAGCTAACTTAATAAATGAATGAATCCTTTCCAGTCCTGGGAAACTTAAGTCCTAGAAGGAACTATAAATTCAGTTGAGTGTGGAAAAAAAGTATGTGGCCAGGGCTGAGGATGTGACTCATGACCACATTATTAATTCTGTCTGGGACCCCTTCCTTAGGGTCGTAAGAATAACTAGAAATTGAGGCATGTTAAAGCTGTATCTGGAGCCTAGACAGAGCGAGAGGGATTCTTTTCTTGGGCCTCATTCACGAAGAGCCTCAAATGTAGGTTTTGAACAGTCCTCGAAAGGGGGTTGGTCATATCTTCAGCCAGAGACATGCTCACTATAAAGGAAGGAGACTTTCAGACTACAGTTTAACCGGTGTATCATTACAGCATCCTGCCTCAAGGATTAACTTTGTAAACCCTGTAATTATTGCATGACTATCAAAATTATAAAGGTTTGTAATGTCTCCCTGTTAAAAGCATTCATTTGTTAAATGTATCTATTTCAATCGTGCCACAATTTTGGAACCCTGCTTTTGCTTCTCTTTGGTTTTCACATACTACTAAATTTGAGAAATGGAGGTGGCTTGGGCTTTAAGAGAGCCTGCATAGGTCAGATAGTCTTGGCCCCTCTTGGCCACAGAGAACCAAGGAAGTGGACTCTGCAACATTACATGGCGCTTGCAAGCTGCCAGGTCCCAGACCCCAAATGCCTCCTACCCTTCTGGTTCCCCAAGCTTCCTCCAAGATATGTTCTTACAAAGCACATTCCTTCCCTTTTGCTCAGTTATCCCATAATACTCCTGAGTAGGGGCAGGGGTAAAAACGGGAAAGTGGGAAGGATCACCCAGGAGTGCAGCCTGTGATACTGTGATTTATGATAAGAAATATGTATTTGGTCTTTGTCCCATTTCTGGCACAGAGCTCCTAAAACCCTTAGAGTTTCCTAAGTGAGGAGAGCAACAAAGGTGTCTTTCATTATGTTGATGAGGTGACTCTGAGGTTCTGGACTGGTTGTCATTGGAGCCAACCAAGGGATTAGGGGGTTGGAACTTTCAGTCTCACCATCCCCACCTCCTACACCAATGGTCAATGATTTAATCAATCATGACTGTAAGGAAGTCTCCATAAAAACTCAAAAGGATGGGATTTGGAGAACTTCTGGGTTGGAGATTCAGGAAGAACTGTTCATTCGGAGAGAGGATGGAAGCTCCACTGCCCTTTCCCCATACCTTGTCCTGTGCCTCTCTTCCATCTGGCTCTTCCTGAGTTCCATCCTTTTATGATAAACCAGTGATCTAGCAAGCAAAATCTTTCTCAGAGTTTTGTGAGCCACTCCAGCAAATTAATCAAACCCGAGGAGGGGGTTGTTGGAACCTCCGATCTAGTGCCAGTTGATCAAAAACACAGGTGTTAACCTGGGCTTCGACTGGTCTCTGAAGTGGGGGATGGGGCAGTCTTGTAGACTGAGCCCTTAAACTGTGTAATCTGATGCTATCTCTAGGTAGATAGTGTCAGAATTGAGTGGAATTTTGTTGAATTCTCAGACTCCCAGCTGGTGCCCCAAGAATTCCTTGTTAGTGTGGGGATCGCCCTGCAACACACACACATAGCAGTGGAGTCCAAGAAACCTTTTACAGGCCCAGGTATGAATGCTGCCATGAAAACCATCACAGCAAATGGGCACCCGCCCTCTTGGGGTTTTGTGGCTGTGATGGTTCATTTTATGTGCCAGTTTGGCTAGGTTGTGTGCCCAGCTGTCTGGTCAAACACCAGTCTAGATGTTGCTGTTGAAGGAAACCAGAATATGTTGCCCCAAAATATACCTCTGACATAAAAATTACTTTGCGCTAAAGGTATTTTTACCAGTAGGTGCAAGAAGGATGCTCTGACTCTCCCCTTTTTCTTCCTGAAAGCAGAGATAAGACCTTCATATGGAAGATGTGTCCACCTCCTACCAGAAGGAAAGTAACATTCTTATCATCAAGGATGGGAAGTTAAGACTTGGAAAATTCTGTAAAACAGACCTTATTAAAATAATTCCTGTCTTTCCACAGTTTAGTTACTTTTCCACAATCACCTCTTTGCTCAACCTGGTATAAAAGCATGTAGGTTTTACCACTTCTTTGGCAGAAATATGAAAAACAAAGCTATGTATTATTTAGAAATCTATCTCAAAATGATAAAGAAGATCAAGGAAGTGACAAACAAAATTTGAAATAATGGTTACTTCTGGGGTAGAGAGGGGGATGGGATAGAGAGACACACAAAGGGTTTCAAAGAGTTGATAGTTGCTATAGACTGAATGTTTGTGTCTCTCTGCATCCCCAACCTGCCAGATTCATATTAATCCTTAATTTGATGGTATTTGGAGGTGGGGACTTTGGAAAGTCCTTAGGTCATGAGGGTGGAGCCCTCATGAATGGCTTGAACACCCTTGAAAAGAGGCCTGAGCAAAAGACTTGTACTCAGAAAACTATAAAACACTGATGAAAGAAATCAAAGATGACATAAACAGATGGAGAAATATACCATGTTCTTGGATTGCAAGAATCAATATTGTGAAAATGACTATACTACCCAAAGAAATCTACTGATTCAATGCAATTCCTATCAAACTACCAATGGCATTCTTCACAGAATTAGAATAAAAAATTTTACAATTCATATGGAAAAACAAAAGACCCCAAACAGCCAAAGCAATCTTGAGAAAGAAAAATGGAGCTGGAGGAATCCAGCTCCCCGACTTAAGCTATACTACAAAGCTACAATAATCAAGACAGTATGGAACTGGCACAAAAACAGAAATATAGATCAGTGGTACAGGATAGAAAGCCCAGAGGTAAACCCACACACATATGGTCACCTAATTTATGACAAAGGAGGCAAGAACACACAATGGAGAAAAGACAGCCTCTTCAATAAGTGGTGCTGGGAAAACAGGACAGCTACATGTAAAAGAATGAACCATACACAAAATACACTCAAAATGGATTAAAGACCTAAATGTAAGACCAGACACTATAAAACTCTTAGAGGAAAACATAGGAAAAACACTCTTTGACATAAACCACAGCAAGATCTTTTTTGACCCACCTCCTAGAGTAATGAAAATAAAAACAAAAATAAACAAATGGGACCTAATGAAACTTAAAAGCTTTTGCACAGCAAAGGAAACCATAAACAAGATAAAAAGACAACCCTCAGAATGGGAGAAAATATTTGCAAATGAAACAACGGACAAAGGATTAATCTCCAAAACATACAAACAGCTCATGGAGCTCAAAATCAAAAAAACAAACAGTCCAATTAAAAAATAGGTGGAAGACCTAAATAGACATTTCACCAAAGAAGACATACAGATAGCCAAGAGGCACATGAAAAGCTGCTCAACATCACTAATTATTAGAGAAATGCAAACCAAAACTACAATGAGGTGTCACCTCACACCAGTCAGAATGGCCATTATCAAAAAATCTAGAAACAATAAATGTTGGAAAGGGTGTGCTGATAAGGGAACCCTCTTGCACTGTTGGTGGGAATGTAAACTGATACAACTGCTATGGAGAACAGTATGGAGTTTCCTTAAAAAAACTAAAAATAGAACTACCATATGACCCAGCAATCCCACTACTGGGCATATACCCTGAGAAAACCATAATTCAAAAAGAGACATGTACCACAGTGTTCATTGCAGCACTATTTACAATAGCTAGGACATGGAAGGAACCTAAGTATCCATCGACAGATGAATGGATAAAGAAGATGTGGCACATATATACAATGGAATATTACTCAGCCATAAAAAGAAATGAAATTGAGTTACTTGTAGTGAGGTGGATGGACCTGGAGTCATACAGAGTGAAGTAAGTTAGATAGAGAAAAACCAATACCATATGCTAATGCATATATACAGAATTTAAAAAAGAAAGTACTGATGAACCTAGTGGCAGGGCAGGAATAAAGATGTACACAGAGAATGGTCTTGAGGACACGGTGGGGAGGGGGAAGCTGGGGCAAAGTGAGAGCAGCATGGACATATATAAACTACCAAATGTAAAATAGTCAGCTAGTGGGAAGCAGCAGCATAGCACAGGGAGATCAGCTTGGTGCTTTGCGACAACCTACAGGGCTGGGATAGGGTGGGTGGGAGGGAGGCTCAAGAGGGAGGGGATATAGGAATATATGTATGCATATGGCTGACTCACTTTGTTGTACAACAGAAACTAACACAGTATTGTGAAGCAATTATACTCCAATAAAGATCTATTAAAAAAGAAAAGAAAAGAAAATAGCCCCCAGAGACCTCTCACACCTTCCACCATGTGAGGACACAGCACAGATGTCATCTGTGAAACGGGAAGTGGGCATTCACCAGACACCAAATCTGCTAGCGCCTTGATCTTGGACTTCCCAGCCTCCAGAACTGTGAGAAATAAATGTTTGTTGTTTATAAACCACCCAGTCTATTCTTTTGTGGCCGCCTGAATGGTCTATGGCAGTAATATTCTATTTCTTAAGATCTAAGTGTCTCTCTCTCTCTCTCTCTCTCTCTCATTCTGTGTGTGTGTGTGCATACATACACACTGTTATTAATACATAAAAGACTCAATAATTTAAAAAATCTTAAAAAAATAAAGTAGGTCTTGTGACCCAGCAATTTCACCCCAAGGTGTTTACCCAACAGAAATGTGTACGTATGTTCACCAAAAGACATGAACTGGATCACTCATGGAAGCTTTAGTCCTAATAACTCACAATTGGAAACTACCCAAGTGCCCATCAATGGTTGGATGGATAAATAAATTGTGTCACATGCACACAATGAAACACTATAGAGCAATGAGAATGAACGAATGAAATCCCCACATGGCAACATGAATGAATCACACAACCTTGATGCTAAATGAGAGGAGTCAATCACACAAGAGTACATTCTGTGTGACTCCATTTATGTCAAGTACAGAAACAGGCAAAACTACTCAATGTTGTTAGAAGTCCCTTTCTCCATGGGGGAAAGCTTGAGACTGGACAAGAAGGGTGCTTCGGGAGCCGTAATGCTGTTGTTTGATCCGGATGCTGGTGCATGTGTGTTCAGTTTGTGAAGAGGTACTGTGCTGTACATTTATGATATGTGAACTTTTCCTGTATGTATATTATGCTTGAATAAAGTTTTTTTTAACATCTTTATTGGAGTATAATTGCTTTACAATGGTGTGTTAGTTTCTGCTTTTGAATAAAGTTTAATAACAAAGTCGGGTGAGAGGATATATAGAAGGTCAGGGTGGTGGTGGGTGTGCTGTTTTCTATCAAGGGGACAGGATCAGGTTCTCGGATAAGGAGAAAACTGGATGGAGACCCTGAGGGAGTTCGCTGTGCAAGTATCTGTATACCTTGAGGAAGAATATTAAGAATATTCTGATGAAGATAATGGGCACTAGAGACGATTAGATCAGTTGTGCTACCTGAATCCTGGAATGCTAAGTAGCCTTAGAGACTGGGAAATGTGACACTGACATGGGAGAAAACTGATGACTATGAACAGGACAAACTGGATGACACATAGCATTTGTAATAGCCACAATTTAATTTTTCGAGTATGTAAATACACATAAAATGAAAAGAAAGAAAAAAAAATACGCTGGTGAGTGCTCACTGAGCTTGTTTTAGACAATGAGTTCCTTGAAGATGAGGACCTGGTCCACCTTGAAATTCCAGTGTCTACCTCAGTACCTAGCACGTTGCTAACCTACAAATTGAATAATTTTTTTCTATATTATTCCAGCTGCTCCCAGGATTTCCTTCTGGTTTTTAGAGACTTTTTGTTTCGGCCTTGTGGTCTCTAACTTTGCTCTTTGCCCTTCCTTCTTTTGAAAAGGAGGGAACAAATCATGAGGCATGAAATAACATGTTTTCATCCATCCCAGTGGCGGAGCTGGCCTCCTCCTTTCTGTCTAAGCCGTTTCCAAATGATCCCGACACCCCGTCTCTCAGCCTAGCAGAGCCTCCTGACTGGAAACCACACATTTTAAAATTTACCCCCAACTCAACCCCTCCCAATGCACACACCTTGTCCCATGGGACCTAAGGGGCTCATATCTAGTGTAGCACTCACTACACGTCACTGTGACGCTTTGTTTGCCTGCCTTGCTCACTTACAAGCTGAGCAGTTATGGGGTCAAAGCACATGACTCTGACTCTTACCCTATAGTCTTTTTAAAAATTAATTTTTTTTTTAACATCTTTATTGGGGTATAATTGCTTTACAATGGTGTGTTAGTTTCTGCTTTATAACAGAGTGAGTCAGTTATACATATATAAAAATTAATTTTTTAAAATTTAATTGCACTGTAGTCTTTGAAAAGTGCTGGTTGAAGGGGTGGGTCAAGGTTAACAGAATCAAGAAAGGCAGACTTGGGGTTGGGAAGTTTGTTGATGGCTGTTTGATAGGGTAAGAATTGGTACTAGGAAAATAAGAGGCAAGGACGTCTAGTTTCAAAGCAAACAACAACCACCCCAAAAAAATCAGAATCAAAAAGAAAAAGAATGCTAACCGAGGCAGCAAAGATGCCAAACCCACAGAAACCAGCCATAAGTTAACCACTGTATTAGTCAGGTTTCTCCAGAGAATAAGGCGAAGGCGGGGTGGAGGGAGAGAGAGAATATTTATTTTAAGGAATTAGCTCACAAAGTGTGGGGACTGGCAAGTCTCGAATCTGTAGGGCAAGTCAGCAGGCTGGAAATTCAGGCAAGAGCTGATATGCAGTTTTGAGTGTGAAATCCACAGGGCAACAGGCCAGAACTTGGGAGGGTTTCTATGTTATTAAAGTCTTGATGAGAATTCCTTCTTTTCCGGAGACCTCAGTCTTTTCCCTTAAGATCTTCAACCGGTTGGATGAAGCCCATCCACATTATGGAGGCTAATGTGCTTTGTTCAAAATTAAATACTCATCCTACCTTAGAAGTACCTTCACAATGTAGTGAAGGCCAATTTTTTTCCCTCTACCCTCTTAGGGTTTTCAGCTGGGTCTGCGAATTGACATAAAACAGAGTAGCAGGAGAAAAGCATACAGGCTTGCTTAATACAAATTTTACGTGACGTGGGAGCCCTCACAAGAAAATGAAGACCCAAAGAAATGGCCAGATCTATGTGCTTTTATACCAGATAGAACAAAAAGAGGTGATTGTAGAAAAATAACTGAACTGTGGGGAGGCTAAGGAAAGAAAGGAATTATTTTAATAAGGTCTGTTTTACAGAATTCACTAGGTCTGGGTCTTGTGAGTGGAAACTTTGCTTCAATTTTCTTCATAGCACTTTTCACCACTTAATATATTTATTTATTATCTGACTCACCCTCTTCCTCACAACTTGAAAACAATAAAAAAATATGTCTTATTTTTATTCACTGCTGTATCTTCAATTCCAAGAAGAGTGTCTGGTACATAGAAGGTGCTCAATAACACCAGTTGAATGAAAGAATGAAAAACTTTGCTCCCTACATGAGTAGTATGATTCAAGCTGTTTGTGAAAATGAAACAATTCTAATGACGGCTGATGAGGAATGTCCTGTAAAAGTTTCCTCTGTGTTAAGTAAAATGAGAACAGGGAATTTCTGAGGTAAAATTAAATGTAGCTTAAAAAACAATAGTAGTTGGCCAATGGAGCAATGGAAAAAGCATCAGCCTCAGCATCAGCAGACTTAGACTGGAATCTGGCTCTGCCACTTGCCAGCTGTGTGCAGTGAGCAAGGCTCAATCTCTTGTTTCCACTTCCTCATCTGTATAGTATCTGGGGATACTGTTACAGGGTGGTTAATGAGTGGGTTAGTGGGTTTCAATCCTCTTAGGTATGTATTTAGGAGTGGAATTTTTAGGTCATATTTAACTTTTCTACATCTAATTTTCATTTATAAATATAGTAACTCTATATTTAACTTTTAGAGGAAACTTGCCAATCTGTTTCCCACAGCAACTGCACTATTTTACGTTCTTGCCAGCAATGTATGACGGCTCCAATTTCTCCACATCCTCATCAAGTATTTACTGTTTTATTACTACTTATCATTTTCCCTCACCCACATTAACATTGCAGCAGCCCTAAAAACTATTTAAATTAAAACAAAAAATTTCTATGACACTCATATATTTAAAAATGACTCCAAGGTCATTTTCTAATTATTCCTGGCAGAGAATATTCAGTATTGCACCTGCCTTGGCTAGCGAGGGATCAATGCACCAACACACCGTTTCTTACATAATCCCGGGACAAAAAAACACTTTGGGAACAAATTTCTGTCTTAGAGAGCTGCCCGGAGTAGGCACAAGAGTAGCACTTGAATAGCTCTTCATCTGCATTTCACGTTTTTTTACTCTATTCTCTCACTGTCCCATGGCAGGCAGTCTAGCCCTAGGTGGAACCTGGGCCGCATGTGTGCGCAGGCACAAACCCTTAGCCCAACCTCCTCCCTCTGGCCCCGCCCCCCCAGGCCCGCCCCTCCGCCGCCATGCCCCCCTATCTCGGCGCTTTGGGGCTGAGGGAAGAGGAGATGAATGTTAAAGAGGGTCTGCGGCCAATCCGCGTGCGTCTCCGGGAAGCGGCGCTCCACACTGGCAGAGTAAGTCTGAAGACGTAGCCACTCTCCAATCCGCATTCTGGGGGCGGGACTCAAGTCGGGCGGTGCAAGGCAGGAGGAGGAGACCGCCGGGTGGAATCACGTCACCTGGGACTGGAGCCGGAAGCCACGTCTGGCAGTGAGCGCCCCCCAGCACCGTAGGCTGCGATGGTGAGTGAGGACGCATGCGCGGGACTACGCGCCGGGGGTTCGGTGTCCCTGCCCCCCCATCTCTTTGGTCGCCCAGTCCTGAGCCTGCACTCCGCCCTCACCTCCTATCCGCCCCGGGACCGAGAGGGAATGGAGATGGAGGGGTGGCGACCTAGAGGGCTGAGCAGGGGACGGTGGGAGGATGTATAGAGGCTGGGGAGTAATCTGAGGGGGAGCGGCGGGCCACAGGTGGAATTGGAGACCGAGCTGAGGGGAGTTGTCTGTGGGGTAGCAAAGGTGGGGTGTGGAAGGCCGGTGGAGCCCAGGGGCAGAGAGTGAGGACTGACGGAGGCTCAGGAAGATCAGTGTTGAAGGCCATGTAGAGCAAAGAGGGTCTGGAAGGGCCCTGGCTGGGGAAAGAGGCCTGGGGGGCCATTGTCAAGAGAGAGACTTGGGTTTGCCAAGGGCTGTTCTCTTAGCCTGCTGCTCACTGATTGCATCTTTACCCACTAGACTTCTGCACTGACCCAGGGGCTGGAGCGAATCCCCGACCAGCTCGGCTACCTGGTGCTGAGTGAAGGCGCAGTGCTGGCGGTGCGTTCTGGAAAAGGGAGGGGGGGCTCCTCCAATACACATCGCCCGATGATGCCTTCTAACGTTGCCCAGTTTAACCTGATTTGTCTCTGTTCTTGATTTTTACCTGGTATCATGCCTGGCATATAGGAATTAAATTCGGGAATTAAATCAATTAATCTATCTCTGGAATCTTAGTCCTGTAACTGTTTTGAGGTAAAAGAGGTTTACTGACTCTACCAAAGCCAGACTAGTTACAGGTTTGTTGATAACTGACATTACCTGAGTTATTCTTGAGTATGTCTTTATTTGGTATTTATTGAAGAGGCTTGGTATTTTGTTCTACAGTACAATATAGTGTCAGTGCTCTAGAAGTTTTCAATCTAGCTGGAGAGAAAAGGTTTAAGGTTAAAAGTTCAGCTAGAGAGACAAGGCTTAAGGTTAAATGTTCAAAGTATTGCACGTGGTAAAGATAACTGAAGGAGTCCAGAGTGAAGGATTCAGCCCTTCGTGTTAACTTGTGTTTTGGCAAGGAAACTTTCTTGGAAGAGACAATTCAGCTGGCCTTAAAAGATGGATGGTTGTGAACAGGCAGAAAAGAAAGAGCATATTCAGGGCTGGGAGGTGGACATATTTGCAGGAGTGTGACATCAGCCTGTCTGAATTGCTGGTGGGTTTATGTTGAAAAGATTTGGAAATGTTTGGGGGAAGAAGAGGATATGTTAAGGAAAGATCTGATTGTGGAGGACTTTCAAGGCTGGGTTAACACCTGTGGATTAATCTTGGGGGGTAATAGGAGCTTTGAAGGGTTTTTGAAGAGAAACATGAGCTGATGAAGTGATTGAGCGGAATTGTTCTATTAGGTGTAAAGATGAGCCAGAAGGAGAGAGATTCAGAAGCAGGGATGCTGTTGCCAAAATCTAGGTATGAAACAGCTGATGGCAATAAGAAGGAGCAAGGAGAGAAGAGATTTTTAAAGGAAGAATCGATATGTCTTCGTAATGACTAGAGATAGGTAATAGAGGAGATAACTTTTCCATGCTGTAAGACTTTGAACTCAAGCCTAGAATGATGGTGCCTTAACAAACAGGGACTTAAGAAAGGAAGTTGATTGGGGAGGGGGAGAGGTAAGGGGAATTTTGGTGGCTCAACTTTAAACACTGAGTTTGATATAGAATAATAGCAATTAAATATATAATGCTAGGAGTTATTCTAAGCATCTTGGTAATATGCTCTTGTAACCCTCACAACAAGCCCATAAGATAGGTATTGTTGTCCCCAATTTACAGATGAGGTAACTGAGGTACAGAATGTCCAAGAGAGCGAAGCGTGCTGAATTTGACTCAGTGGGAGGCCCATATTGAGGAGGCAGGAAGAGGAAGTTGAGATCATCACAAGAAAAGAGGAAGCCCAGGCCACTGTGACATCATTACCCAAGGGCTAGGTAGTAGAAAGGGGTTCAGGGACAAAGGGGATGTTTATGTTTCAGATTCTGCAGACAGGGCAACAAACGGGAAGACTGAGGAAAAGACGGCGCCTGGAACAAGTCTGTGGTGGGTGGGCACTGATGTTTGAGAATGTGATTTTATCAAATAAGTGGGAACAGGGAGAGAAATCAAGATTCAGGGATTAGGAAAAGAGCATCAGTAAAGAAATGGATGAGAGTCACTGCTTCCCAGGAGGAAGCCCGGTATTTTAAGGATGACAAACAGGATGGCATCAAGAGGGGCAACAACGTCACAGGGCAGTTTTTGGGTGGGTCTTTCCAAAACCGGGGGTGACCTTGGGATATTGGAAAGTGGGGGCAGGTTACAAGTGCTAGAGCCAGTGTCCTTGGAATTTTCTCCCAATTCTGTTCCCTAATTCCTGCCATCTTCCCTCCTCTGTCTGCATGTAGTCATCTGGGGATCTAGAGAATGACGAGCAGGCAGCCAGCGCCATCTCTGAGCTGGTCAGCACGGCCTGCGGTTTCCGGCTGCACCACAGCATGAACGTACCCTTCAAGCGCCTGTCGGGTGAGCCCCTGGCCCTGGTGACGGTGTTGGGGGGTGCTGCTCCCCGAGGCTTCTCAGAGAAAAGCACCTATCTCCTTCCAGCCGCCCACCACCTCCCCGGGGTCCCTGGTTCTGGCCACTCTGTTCCCCTTGGTATTCACCCCTGCATCAGAACTATGAGAAAGCAAGAGAAGGGGATTTAATGGAGGCCTCCCATCTTCAACTCTCTGAGCTTGGAAGTGTCAAATTTCTTTGGCTTTGGAGCCCAGCCAGTTTGTGGTGACCCCCAGGGAGGCCTTCGCACCCCACTAACTCTCTGCTCCCTTCCCTCTCCCGGGGCGGGGGAAGGTGTGTCTCCCCTCCAGTGGTCTTTGGAGAACACACGCTGCTGGTGACCGTGTCGGGACAGAGGGTGTTTGTGGTGAAGAGGCAGAACCGAGGCCGGGAGCCCCTTGACGTGTGAGCCTGCCAGAGGGCGAGGGGCAGAGGTGGATGGGGCCGTGAGCCTCTGTGACGAGGAAGACGCAAACCTCCCGCCGCCTCTCTTGATTGCCATTAGAACTAAGGCTGTCTGCTCACCCACTTCCCCACCCCTACCGGGAAGGGCAGAGGCTTGGGGACTCTGTACTATGTTAAGGAGAGTGAGGGCGAGGGGACCTCCCTCTCCTCACCTTCCCTCCTAATAAACGTGAGTCTGATGTTCCCAGGCCCAGGGATGTGTCGTGTGTATTGGGGGAGGAGGGTCACACCCCATGTGTCTTCCAGCTTCTAGGGCCTCAGCCCAGAGGAGTGGAGCAAGGCCACCTCTAGACATCTAAAACTGGGACTCAGAAGAAAAAGAAAATGGGTGGGAAGGGAGCTATTTGGTGTACATGCTAAAGGGAATCTTTCTGAGCCCCTGGGTCTCTGCTCCTGCCACCAACACACAAAGAACATTCTTCTCCCTCCTGAACAGGTATTTAATAGTCTTATTTCAGTTGGAAGCAGTAGTTGGAGAATAAGTTACAGGAACAGACAAACCAAAAAAATACCCCCAAAACCAAAAAACTCCACATAAAGTGCTTCAGACTGCAAACGTAAACATGAGGGTGAGGGGAGGCCCCGAGCTCTCCCCTGACCTGAGACAGGAGGGTCATGTCATTGTCGGGTCCCTTTACCATCACCACCCTCTGATCTCAGCCCTGCGGGTGGGAGGGAGGGAGGGAATGTCAGAGGCAGGGAAGACAACTTAAAGGAACGAGGAAAACACTTTGTAAACTTAGAACCAGGGTGCAAGGCAGGGGGCAAGGGAGCTCCTGGAGCCCTTGCCTTGGCCGAGGGGTGGGGCCAGCCCCCCCAGGAGGTCCGGGAAATACTGTTGGCTTCACGCCACAGCCATCCCTGCCCGTTTCACAGCTTCTTCCCTCGTCCCTCATCAGCAGACACAGACAGGCGGCCCTGAGGGCCTCCTCACCCTCGGTGGGAGGCATCCCAGGGGAGGCACAGCCTGGAGGGAGCACCGCTCCGGGGGCTGTTCATTTCCAGGAGTGTGAGAGGGAGAGCTGGATGGTGCTACTTGACGGGCTCCACCACCAGGACCTTGCACTCGCGCTTGGCGATCTTGTCCAGAGAGAGCACAGCCTTGTCCGGGGGCAGGTAGAGGGGGCGGCTGACAGGCGAGGCCACAGGGGGCGTGATGGCCCTGCGCTCCATCACGCTGCCCGACCTGGGAGAAGGCAGAGGCTATGAGCTCTGGTTGGACCCAGGGCCCCTCCCTGCTCCCTCTCCAACTCCGGCCTCTACCAAATCCACTGGCACCCCTCCCGCGGTTCAGTACCTCATGAGGTGGCTGCGGGAGGGCTGTTGGTGGGAGAAGGACTGAGAGCGGCCCAGGCTCGCCTGGTGCCTCTCTACCAAGTCCCGGACGGCAGGGCTGCTGGGGCTGCTCTTGCGAGAGAGAGGCCGGGCCTCGGGCGGAGGGTGGGACACGCTGGCGGTGAACTGCAGCTTCAGTTTCATGTGCTGGCTCAGCTGGGGTAGGGAGACATGGATCAGCCACCCAGCTCGGCTTCCAGGCCCCGGACCTCCTTTCAGGTCATCTTCCCCACTTGACAGGCCGAAGTCGGATCTAAATTCCACCTTCCCTCCGCGCGGCTTTGTAGCACCACCCATTATGCTTCAGCCACAGAAGCCAGCGGCCCTGACTCCTTCCACCTGATGCTCTGCCTCACCCAGCACACAGTCTGGCCCCTACCAGCCCACCTCGAAGAGCCCCGTCTTCAGAGCCTGAAAGGCCACACTGAAGGTGAGCGCGCTGCCCTTCCGGGAAAAGCCGAGGTTGTTGAGGGGTGTATGGCAGACGATGGAGTCCAGGGCTGCCTGCATGGCCCGGCGCTCCTCCTCACACAGCTGCTTTCCTGGGGGGGCAGAAACGGGGGCTGGGAAACACATCTGTATGGTGTTTCTCAGTTTGCAGAGGGCATTCACGAGCACAGTCTTGTTTTGATCCTCAGAGCCACTCTGTGGAGTAAACTGAGTATATGCTATTGTTTGCTGAATTTTATAAATGACAGTAGCTAATACTGTGTATTGAGATCTATTCTAACCACTTCACATAATATTAACTCACTAAGTCGCTTTAACAGCCCCACGAGGTATTATTTTCTCCGTTTGAGAGATGAGAATTCTGAGGCTCAGAGAGATTAAGTAACCTACCAAAGGTCACACAGCTAAGAAGTGGGAGAGGTACAAGTCAAACATACCAGGGAGCCCAGCTCCAGTGTCAAGGCCCTTAAAATCATTCTGCCCCGCGGCCTCTCTAAACTCTCCATTGTGACACCATGGAGACCACCCCGGTTCAGAGCCGAAGCAGCCGGCCACAGTCACCCATCTCTGTGACTGCTTCCCTTCCCCTCCCCTCCTTCGGGACAAGGTTAGGCCTGGCAGCCACCTACCAGCCTGGGCGTGCTCCGGGGTCCACACGAGCCTCACAGCAAGGAAGTCTTGGAGATTGTTGAGCAGCGTATAGGTGACAGTGAAACGCTCGTAGGTCCGAACAGGGGACTCACAAGAAGCAGTCATCACAAAGCACGGGCGGTCCAGGCGGATGCTGGGAAGGCTAGAAGCAATGAGAGAGAGAGGGAAGCAGGATGTGTGTGTTTTGAAACAAAGATGAACAGGATGGTACCCAGGCGGGGCCAGGGTGGGGTGTCCCACAAACTCACCGGTAGTGGGTATAGATGCTCTGGGTAAAGGGCAGCTTCGGCGTGGACCACTGAACCACAGCAATCAGGGGAACTTCTAGGCCCTGCCAGAGGAACAAAGGGAAACATCACATGTATCAGAGGTTCCCTCTCCCCTTAGTCAATCCCCTGGCCTCTTCCTCCCACTGCATTTTCTCACCCTCTCTCCTGAACACACCAGTCTCTTATACTCACCTCCTTGGCCCCTGGAGGGGGCTGCTCACCCCCTCTGAGCTGGAACAGGAAGTTGTGTTCCTCCAGAGCACTAAGCAAGCAGGGGAAGCAGCCAGAGGTACCAGGGAGCCGGCAGAAGGAGCCCATGGAGACTTCCCCAGATTGGTGACTAGTTCAGAAGAAAGGGACCAGAGCTGGATCTTTCCACACCAGAGCTCTCGGCCCTGCCCCCATCCCCACCACTGTGCGGCCCTGCCCCTCCCCAGGACCTCACCAGACATTGTCCACCAGCAGCACAGAGCCATCGGGCATGACAGGCAGATAACTGGCATTGAAGTTTGGGAGAATGCGGATATCCCAGATGGAAATTTCCTCCTGGGAGGAGCTGTTCAGCACTGTCGGAGGTAACCAGCTCAGCTCAGAGTATCTGGACCCCTTGGACCCCACCTCTTCCCCCCTAAAATGGATCTATCCCCACCAGAGTAACTGACACCCAGTCAGTGCCCTTGCTGCTGCCCAAGACCTGAGCCACCAATCTGCTCACCCTTGAGCACGGTCAAGTGTTTTCCAGCCACAGTGAACTGGCGACATTTCAGAACTGGAGGGGGCAGCAGAGTCAGCAGGGTGCTCACTGCAGGAGAGGGCGGAGGCAAGAGATGATGGGCTGGGTGAGCCTCATTCCAACCCACAGTTCTAACTTGCTCTTCTCTCCAGCTTGGGCACTTGCCAGTATCACCCCTCCACTGTCCCCCAAATTCCAGACTCCAGCATTTCCTCTCTGCATTCTCCTCCCCACCTTGGGCCTTGAAAGCGCTCTGCTCGCCCCGGAAGGTCTCCCCAGGAGATCGGGTCTGCAGCAAGCGCAGGTAGCCTTGATCTCTGACCTCTGGTGCCTCAACCTCCCGCTTCCACACGGTCACTACAATCTGAGCACAGGGGACACAGGACCACAGTCGAGAGAAAAGACACACGGCCAGCCTCAGAAAGGGCGTCAGAATTAGGACAACAGCTCCACCCCATGCCAGCCTTACCTTGGCCTTAGGTGTCCCTGGGGGCAGTCTATCCAGTGAAACGGTGAGTGGGAAGATGACCTCATCTGTGGACACAATTGGTTCCTCCACAGGCAGCTGGGTTGTGAAAAGGGTGAAGAGGTCACAAGAGTCAAGGCCGCCCGCAGTGCCAGCGTTCCCTTTAAGATCTGCGGTATGTGGTTCTCGCCCTCCCCTCTCCTAACCCGTCATCGGCCTCCCGCT
Source organism: Lipotes vexillifer (assembly GCF_000442215.2). Taxonomy (NCBI): domain Eukaryota; kingdom Metazoa; phylum Chordata; class Mammalia; order Artiodactyla; family Lipotidae; genus Lipotes; species Lipotes vexillifer. The sequence continues at coordinate 4,770,819 of NW_006796716.1, read as the reverse complement.
TCCCTCCAGCGTCCCTCTCCCCTCCGGTCTTTGGAGCCCAGCAGACCGCCCCTCCGCCCTGTGCCGTGTCGCCCCGAGCTCCTCACCGTGGTCGCTCCCCCTGAGGTAGCAGGGCCCGGGCCGTGGGTGAGGAGGGGGCTGCAGCCTCGAAACAACCCCCCACCACCAGGGTCCCCGCCCCCCGGGGGTTCGGAATCCTGGTCGCCGGAGCCACCGCCCACGGGCGCCCCTCCGGCGCTGACCGAGGCCAGGGCGGCCAGGGCGGTCGCCAGTTCTGCCCAGGCCCCTCGGGAGCCCAAGCCCGGGCCGCCTCCGGCGCCGGACCCCACGCCGCCCCGGCAGCGCAGCACCAGCAGGAAGCGGACAGTCTCCCCCAGGTAGAGGTGGTTGCGCCGGGGCAGCGCCCGGTACCGGCCCGGGTCTCCAGCCAGCTCCGCGCGTGGCGGCAGCGGCACGGCTCTGGACCCCTTGGACCCCACCTCTTCCCCCCTAAAATGGATCTATCCCCACCAGAGTAACTGACACCCAGTCAGTGCCCTTGCTGCTGCCCAAGACCTGAGCCACCAATCTGCTCACCCTTGAGCACGGTCAAGTGTTTTCCAGCCACAGTGAACTGGCGACATTTCAGAACTGGAGGGGGCAGCAGAGTCAGCAGGGTGCTCACTGCAGGAGAGGGCGGAGGCAAGAGATGATGGGCTGGGTGAGCCTCATTCCAACCCACAGTTCTAACTTGCTCTTCTCTCCAGCTTGGGCACTTGCCAGTATCACCCCTCCACTGTCCCCCAAATTCCAGACTCCAGCATTTCCTCTCTGCATTCTCCTCCCCACCTTGGGCCTTGAAAGCGCTCTGCTCGCCCCGGAAGGTCTCCCCAGGAGATCGGGTCTGCAGCAAGCGCAGGTAGCCTTGATCTCTGACCTCTGGTGCCTCAACCTCCCGCTTCCACACGGTCACTACAATCTGAGCACAGGGGACACAGGACCACAGTCGAGAGAAAAGACACACGGCCAGCCTCAGAAAGGGCGTCAGAATTAGGACAACAGCTCCACCCCATGCCAGCCTTACCTTGGCCTTAGGTGTCCCTGGGGGCAGTCTATCCAGTGAAACGGTGAGTGGGAAGATGACCTCATCTGTGGACACAATTGGTTCCTCCACAGGCAGCTGGGTTGTGAAAAGGGTGAAGAGGTCACAAGAGTCAAGGCCGCCCGCAGTGCCAGCGTTCCCTTTAAGATCTGCGGTATGTGGTTCTCGCCCTCCCCTCTCCTAACCCGTCATCGGCCTCCCGCTTCCCTCCAGCGTCCCTCTCCCCTCCGGTCTTTGGAGCCCAGCAGACCGCCCCTCCGCCCTGTGCCGTGTCGCCCCGAGCTCCTCACCGTGGTCGCTCCCCCTGAGGTAGCAGGGCCCGGGCCGTGGGTGAGGAGGGGGCTGCAGCCTCGAAACAACCCCCCACCACCAGGGTCCCCGCCCCCCGGGGGTTCGGAATCCTGGTCGCCGGAGCCACCGCCCACGGGCGCCCCTCCGGCGCTGACCGAGGCCAGGGCGGCCAGGGCGGTCGCCAGTTCTGCCCAGGCCCCTCGGGAGCCCAAGCCCGGGCCGCCTCCGGCGCCGGACCCCACGCCGCCCCGGCAGCGCAGCACCAGCAGGAAGCGGACAGTCTCCCCCAGGTAGAGGTGGTTGCGCCGGGGCAGCGCCCGGTACCGGCCCGGGTCTCCAGCCAGCTCCGCGCGTGGCGGCAGCGGCACGGCGGGGAAGTACATCGAGTAGTCGCACTGGGACTCCATGGGCGGTGAGGGCGGCGCGGGCCGGGCAGCGAGGTGGGCCGTGGCCGGCGGAGGGCGAGGGGGCCGCTGGGGTGGGCCCGGGGAGCCCCGAGCCCCGACTGGTGCTGCGCGCGGCCGGACCGGCCCGACAGACCAGCCGGGGCCGGGAACCGGGGCAACGAGCCCGGAACCGAGACCCCGCGGGGCCGGAACCGGGGTGCTGGGCCGAATGACTGGAGAGACACCGGAAGCGGAAGGGAAGGGGCGTGGCCTCGGAGGCGCCGGAATTTGTGGGCGACCGGATTTTAGACAAGAGGAGCGGCGTGTGCCTGCTGCATGAAGGGTTTAGGTGAGACTGCAGACAGACCCCTTCTTAGAGAACTATGAAGAGAACCCCCTCCAACCCCGTTTCTCCCAGGAAGATGCTCCATCCCCTTCCCTTCCGCCCTATATAGAGCAGGTCAAAGTTTCAAATTATTTATTCATTCAACAAACATTTCATAGTGAAATGAGTATAGCCCAATAACAAATATTTCATAGAGAGATGGACGCATTATTCCTATCCCTTGTGTCCCAAACAATCTCTGCCGTACTCCATGGTTTGCTCCTCCAGGGGGGCTTTGAGAGTGCTGTTTGGACCCGGGGGGGGGGGGGGAAGGGCTGGAAAGGGAAAGGGGCAAGATGGGGGGAGGATGCTTCTAGGACTAGGATTCCTCGGCACAGGCTGGAGGACGTGGGGCCCACTTCCGTGCAAAGTTCCACTGGTCCTTTGTGGAGCAGACATGGTCTCTGGGGGAAGCAGAAAGGGCATGTGGCTGCCTCACACTCATCACTGTGCCCCTGTGGCTCAGCTGCTTTTCAGCCTAAGACTTAGTGGTCTGATGCCTAGGGGGAGGGTAGCCTTGAAGTCTTGAGGGGCACAGAGACTGTTGGGGGGAACTGCTTGGCATCTAGCTTGTCCTTGTACTGTAGCTCAGGGGTAGCCAGGCGCTCACATTCCTCCTGGTCTTGGAGGCTCAGGCCACTCCGAAGCACGTAACCCAAAACCTTACCTGATCCAAACTGGAAAGGGCGGAACCGCCGGTCAGTGATGTACTTGGGGTCTAAAGCCTCACCCCCCACCAGACAGTGTTTAGCCAGGGCCTCTCGGCGAGCCCGGAGCTCCGCCACAGCACTGTCCAGCCGGCTCTGGCCATATTGCTTTATCCGGGCCCACAGGCTGCGGTTGAAGTGAACATAGAGAGCCCAGTCCAGGTTGTTCCAGGCTCGGGCCCTTGCAGACAGCTGCCTGTCCTCAGCAGTCAGTCCATCATCGCCGACAGCACTTCCTCCCTGCCCACCTCCAGCCTGAGCGTTGTGCATGAAGCCCACCACATCATCTAGACCCCAGCACAGGGCATCTGCCAGCAGGACCAATGACTCGTCAAAGTACTCGGCCACCAAGACCAGGTCAAAGACAGAGTCCAGCCAGGCCAGATTCCACTGGATGAAGGATGAAGACCTCAAATCTAAAGAGGCAGAGCTGGACGTCTGGCTGTGACCATCAGCAACAGTGGGAACGGGATGGAAGAGAGCATTGGGATCCAAGGTGTGGGCTCGCAGACCAACACCAGAAGGCAGCTGTGGCGGGTTGGGATCTCTGGGGGGATGAGGATTCCCTCTCTTGGTCCTCATCTCTGGGGGAAGGGGGAGGCCAAAGTCAAACCATAGCAAGTTGCGTGCATAGTGGTCCCCACGGGCCCCGGGCTGGTAGAAGGCTCGGGGATTGTCCAGGAAAGCAGCCAAGGACGGTGATTTGCGGAAAGCCGATGATGTGGATTTATAGTAGGAGAAGGCAGAGCGGGCCAGAGCCGCTGGGTCTCGGACAATGGAAAAGAAGAAGCTGTCAGAAGGCATGACCTGAAGTACCTGCAGAGAAGAGGAAACAGACACAGGGAGAGAGAACTAAGCCAGCAAGAAACTATGAGCAAACCCAGTGCCCGCTGACCCCCAGCCTCCTCCAGCCTCCTCCTGACAGCTCTGCTGGGAACTCCCAGCTTCCTTCACCAGCTACATAGGTCTTGGGTAAGGCACTTAACATCTCTGAGACTCAACTTGCTTATCTGCAAAACAGGGATCCATCCTTCCTTCCCAAGTGATTATGGAAGTTACATGAGATAAGGATAGGAAGGAACCTGGAACATGGGAAGCTCCTGGAGAACATTAACTTCCTTGGGCCTTTCTGTCTGCCTTGGTCAGTAACACTTCTAGGAATCAAAGCTTTGTGTTCACTTCTCCAACAAAAACCAAAGTGCCTACTCTGGGACTCTGTCACAACTCCAAGAAAGGAGCTGGCCTCAGGCCTTCTCAGGAGGATCACTGGCAGCAAATAGGGAGGAGACAGAGCAGTCGCAATGCTGTCTCAGGTATAGGCATCAGGGGCAGGCCAAGCCCAGGATGGCCGAAGGACAGGGCACTCCTGGGGCTCCTTGGCATCTTGCAGAGCAAGAGACACCCCTGGAATGGGCACTGGGGAGCCATGGCCACTTGGTAGGGTGCTGCTCTGAGGCCTGGGATATGTGATCCCACTTCTGGGCAAGAAGGAAGGTGGGAATTGGGCTGAGCCACACCCTAGCGTGGTCCTTCAGGCAGATCCATGCCAGAACCCAGCTCTGGGGCTCCTTGAAGGGTTTCTGCCTCTGAACGCGTCCTCTGTCATTGAACCTGACTCCCTGACAAGTCTCCCAGTCTGCTCTGCCAATGTGGGCATGCCTGCAGGGCGAGTCTGTGAGCTGTATGTCTCTTTGAAGGCATAGGGAAACTGCAGAGAACGGTCTGTGGCATCAGATGGACCTGGAATAAAATCCCAATTCAGCCATTTACCAACCTTGTAACTTTGGGCAGGTTATCGAACTTCTCAGAGCCTTCTCAGAGCCTCCATCAGTAAATCTGGGTTAACACCTACCTTGAAGGATGTGGAAGTGTGGGGAACATGGGAGGTAGTGAGGGGTGGTGACAATCATCCTAAACTCCAGAGGAACCTGCCTCAGTGACCGCTGTCCTCGCCTCACTCCCAGCAGTGCTCCCTCGCTTCTCATTAGATCACATTCATGCTGCTCAGCTGCTTTCTCCTGCTCCAGCTGCAACAGGACTGCCTTTGCAGCCACCACTGAAGTTCTACCACCTACGCATGCACGCACACCACTGCCACCATGTCTTTAAGATGTTTTGCTCTAAGAACACCTAATATTTTCCTTACTACAAAGTCATGTCCACCCTTTCCTATAAAACCCACCTCTCCAGAAAGCCCCACCTCTTTTGATGAATATTCTCCCCACAGTTCCAAATACAAACACACATACACAAGCACACAGCCCACAGAAGGCACTTTGACTTTGGAGCAGCTGGGCCTGGGTTCAAATGCTAGCTCTGTGGCTTTCCGTTAACAGAGGCCTGTCACTTAGCTTCTCTGAGATTCAACCTCCTCATCTGTGTAGTGGAGACACTTATAACGCCTTCCTGGCAGGATGATGGTAAGATGACTATCCAGCACCCAAGAAGTATTCAGTGAAAGTTCGCTCTTTCCC
>NW_006796716.1:4761063-4765415 GCF_000442215.2 Lipotes vexillifer | reverse complement strand
TCCCTGTATGTGTTCATTTGCCCATTGATTTTCTTCCTCCAAGAGGTTCGTGTGTGTGCGTGTGTGTGTGTGTGTACGGATGACCTGTGAGTGCGTGCACTCATCTCCCCCTTTAGAACTGAGGCTCCGGGGGTTGGGGGTGGGGCTGGGACTGGGGCTTGGCATGTAGCTGATCCTCAAAATCTGGCAGACGTGGTGAGGGGAGTGAGATGCAGACGGGTCAGAAGGCAGTGACTGCACAGGGCCCTGGTAGTGCCAGTGGAAGGGGCCAGGAAGGGCCAGGTACCTGGAGGGAGGGTTGGCGGGGTGGGGTCAGAGTTGGCGGGACACTGATGCCAGCAGGATAAATTGGTCAAGGAGAGAGACTGCAGTAAACTCTAGATGGAGAGGGCAGAACTTCCGGCTGCCAGGAAATTCTGAGGGCTGCCAGGAAATTCTGAGGGAGGGACAGCTGAGGAGGGGGCAGCAGGACTCACCTTTGTGGCCCCCATGCCCAACTCTTGGGTGAGGGGATGCCTGGGGAGCCTCCAGGCCTGGGGTCTCCTCCCCTGGTGGTCTCGGCTATAGGCATGAGCCCATCTCTCGCCAGTCCTGTCCGCCCCCTCGACACTCCTCACCTCTTTCAGGTTGAACCTCATGTGATGACAGAGGATGTGGAAGGGGGGCTGGGTGCCTCCACCCTGAGGGAGGTAGCCTTTGACCCGAGAGGCCTGGAAGAGCTTTGGGTAGCCGAACTGGTAGCGGGCGGGGAGGGCAAAGCGCAGTCCGCGTCGGTCCCCGTAGCGGTGAAGTAGGCTGAGCACAGAGCTGCTCCCGGATTTATGCGTCTTCAGGAACACGAGTCGCTGCCGTGGCGGGCAGGGTGGAACAGCTGGCCCCGGGGTTGAGGCCCAGGACTGTCGGAGCTGCAGCCCAGGTAGCCTGGGGAGAGACGGGAGGGGAAGTGTCGTGTCCCTCACCAGCAGGTGGATGAGTGTCTTGAGGAGCAAGGACGAGGGCGTGGAGCGTCCTCTGAGTCCCCAAGAGTCACAGCCCCAGGTGGGACGGGGAGGAGCAAGTGGGGGGGGCATCTGTGGGGCGTTGGGACAAGATGGGAACTCACCTCCTCTGGAAGGGACCCCCCCAGAGCTGGAGGGCAAATCCGATGGTCATGAAGACTCCCAGAGCCACCCCCAGGCTCCGAGGCCCCCAGAGGCGCATGGTCCTGGTAGGAGACAGAGGGCCCATGTGGCACAGGGAAGGGGGACGCTAGAGAGGGACAGGGCAAGGGCCAGGCACAGAGGCAGAGACAGCTTGAGACAGCCGTGCAGCCGCGGGAGGCGCCGGTTCGAGTTTGGGGGTTCATTCCCCAGGTCTGCTCGCAGCCCCGGTTGAGTCTGCCCCCTGAGTTAGCAGATTTTTGCCTCTGTCAGCGTCTAGAAGGGAAATGAGGGGGAAGGAGGAGAGTCTAAGGAGGGGGTAGAGCCTTCTCTCCTGCTGCTGCTGCAGCTGAGACCTCATTCCGGGCAGGGGGCAGCGGAGGGGGGGAGCCCTCTCTACACCCAGATCTTCTAGGTGCCCCACGACTGCTTCTCTGCTGTCAACCTGCAGCTCCTTCCAGCCCCCACTGACAGCTCCTCACTGAGCCCCAGGGATTTGGAAGGCAAGGGGAGAAAGATCAGACCGGTCCACTCTTACCGGTGAAACAGACATCACCAGGCCCCTGACCACCTCCTCTGCCCCTCTGTCTGTGACAAGTCGGGCTGAAGAGCCCCATTCTGAGGCTGAGAGGAGAAGCCATAAGGAGGGAATGAGGGCCAGACAGGGCACCAGCTTAAGAACCCAGGGAGGTGAAACCACAGGAGCAACTTTGTAAAGAATAAGAGCCGACCAGCTCATCTAAGCTCAGGTATGCTTTCCCTCTCGGCGCCAGCCAGAGCCCAGTGTGTGAGAGGGCCTGGGGGCGTGTAGGGTTGTTTAGGAAGCCCAGATCCCACACACCCCCATTCCCACTTTCCAACCCCAGCAGTGCACCCAGAGGGGATTGAGAGGGTGAGGCTGGAGAGAGACTGCGACACAAAGAGACAAAACCCGAACGCCGAGCTTCAGAATTCCTTCCCAGGCCCCAGCTTCCCAATCTACTGAGAGTCCAGACCTGCCCCTTCAATTCCAACCCGCAGCCCCTCCACCAAGCCCCGACGGCCCCCTTCCAGGACGAGCCCGGAGCAACCCCAGGCAGAGAACCTACACCGGCCACCTAGAGACCCGCCTGCTCTGGCATCATCCCCCAATTTCCTCCCCCAACCCAGCCTCCAGGATCCAGCCCCGCACTGGACTCCTTCCTGTGTCCAGATTTCTTCTATTCCTTCCATCCATCCCTGTCTCCTCCCATTACCCCCGATTCCAGCCCGCAGTTCCCTCCAGCTTTGGTGACTGCTCAGTCTGTTGCCAGCCCTGGGTCGGCTCCCTCTGGGGTTCTCTCTATGAAACCCCCCCAAGTCTCCTCCCATAAACTCTAGAGTCCCTCCACTGGCCGAGGCCTCGGCTTCACATGCCCACTCACCAGGCCACCTGAGGAGCAGCAGGGAAATCGGGGTCTGGCCCTCCCGCCTGCTCCAGCCACCGCCCGGTTTCTCGCTCGGCTCAACTTTCCCCCTAAACTTTCTCAGCGCCCAGGCTCCTCCCTCTCCCTCCCTTTGTCCCGCCAGTCTCTGCAGCTGATTCGGCTTTGATCGCGTCTCTGGGTCTCTCCCTCCCTGCACCTTTCCCTCTCCTTCAGGGCACCCAGCCTGCCATTGGAAGACATCAGTCCTACCCTCCTTTGGCACTTAGGAATCAATTATACTTTTTCTTTCAGCTCTCTGCAGAACAAAAGACTCATTCAGGCGACCAAAGGAAAGAAGGAAAGAAGAAAGGAGAATGACAGACAAGAGTTGAAAGCAGACATTGTCAAGGACATGACAAGGTAGCCAGAGGCTGACACAGAGAACTGGGGCCCCGACTCTGAAGGCAGGGTCAGTGGTGTGGTAATATTAACGGTGGCTTGGGTCCAAAAGAGTTTTGCAGTCCCCTCCCTGCAACTCTCCCCATTTTGCAGATGAAGGTGCTCAGACCCAGAGGGTGGACAGCTTGCCCAAACTCAATCCCAGGGGACAGGTTCCAAGATAAGCAGGAAGAAATGAACTGCTGGTCACAGAGGCTCTGGGCTAAAGGTACAGAAAGTCACACATAGGGTCCAATAAGTTAGCCATTTATTTATAGAATAAACATCGAGTCGAACACTGAAACATGAAATGGGGAAGCTTGTGAAGGATGTGGCGGATGGCAGAGGCCATGAGATATGCTTTTTTTTTCTTTCTTTTTTCTAGTTTAAGAAAGTGATACTGAAAAAACTCGATAGAACCCAGACCCATAGATCCTGACATCCTAGTCCCCTGCCCTGCACCCCGCAAGCACCAGCTTTGTCTGTTTCTGAGACCTGGTGCCCCCACCCATCCCCCCCTTCAACTTCCTTCAAACCCCTCCCCCCCGCAACTCTAAAGCTCCTCCCTTTTTCTCTGTTGGGGCTCATCACCAGCCCAACCATAGAGGCTGGGTTAGAGAGACCACACCTCCTTCCTAAATAAACACCCCCAGCCCCTCCTCCCCAGATACCAAATGAAAAAATAAATATAGTGAACACCCACCCCTAACCCAACCCACCAATGGAAATCTGGATTTGGGGCCCCAGCCATTCACCCAAAAAGTCCCTTCTCTACCCTCTCTGCAGCCCCCTTCGACTCCTCCCCAGACCCAGCAGAGGGGGGAGGAGGGGACGGGCCACGAACCCTTCTGATGCCAGGGCACCCCTCCCCAGTTATCGAGGTCCGAGCAGGGCCAGGGCTGAGAGGAAGAGAATGAGGAGGGGTTGGGTGTGAAAACTGACAGACGTCCCTCCAGTCCTGCTCCTGTCTTTGCCCCCAGCACCATCCCTTCGAGGAGGGCGAGGAGGCCGGGCCGGGGGGGCCACAGCTGCTGCCCCAGCCATCCAGTCATCTGCATAGTGCTGCCCCTCTCCAGAGCCGCTAGCGTCCTCTGCAGGGAGGGGGAGGATCGGAAACAGACAGGTATGGGAAAGAGAGGTAGCGGGAGACAGGGAGAGAGAAAGAGCCACAGGCAGCGAGGGAGAGACCTCGAGATAAAAACAGTGATAGGTGGAGGAGTGGAGGAGCAGGCAGGGGGAGAAGAGGGAGAAAGCGAATGACAGGAAGGTGAGCAGAGAGATCAGACACATGAGAATGAGAGAAGGCAACGAGAGACAGGAAGAGACAACGAGGCAGACAAAAAGGAGAGACAGATGGAGAGAGAGGATAAACAGGGGAAGAGAAAAAAGA
>NW_006796716.1:4734589-4758383 GCF_000442215.2 Lipotes vexillifer | reverse complement strand
AGAGAGAGGATAAACAGGGAAAGAGAAAACAGACGTACACAGAAGCAGCGAGAAGACGGGAAGGGGGGGAGAGACAAAGAGAGACAGAGACAGACAGTGGGAGAGAGGAAAAAAATGGATGTCAGTGCCTTGTTTCCCTGGCAAATTCTACTTTGGGGAGCCAGCACCATGGCGCCCGCACCCCACTTCCCCACCTCCCGGGACTGCCCACTCTTAGGAGCTTCCCACCGTTCTGTAAGAGTGTTTTGGTGTCTCCCCCAGGGAACCATGAACTCAAGGATAGAGACCCTGTCATTGGTGCTCTACCCCCTACTTTTGAGTAAAGCGCTCAATACGTGCGTGTAAAACGTGTAAGTCAATGAATGGATGGTAACGGAGAGACGCCAGGGGAGGGACTACAGAAAGCAGGGGGTGGGGCTGCGGGTTGGCCCGGGTCCAATCGCGGAAAGCCGGGCGGAGCGAGGCCCTCGCGGCAGCCCGGGGCCTCACCCCAGTCCTCCAGCTCCAGGTCGCGTCCCAGGGCGGCCGCCTTCATCCTGGTCGTGGCCGCCCGGAGCTGCAGCCGCCGCCTCCGCGTCTGGAGGTCGGGGCTCGAGGCTTCCGCATCCAGCTCTGGGTTGTCGATCTGCCCGGCCTGGGGACCCCCGACCACGGGCGACAAGTACCTGCGAGTAGAGAAGCCCCGGAGGCTCCCGCCCCGCCCGGGCACCGAGCCCGGCTTCCCGCCCCCCCCCGCCCCGCCCCGCCCCGCCCACGGAGTCCGCCTCGCCCGCCCGCCGCCGCCGCCGCCGCCCACCCGGCTCTCACCGGCCCCGCCCAGCTCCGGTCCAGCAGGGCGCCGCCTCCTGGGAGAGGTCCGCAGCCACGCGGGGGTCCCCGCACACTGTCAGGGGCAGCCCGGCCCAGAAGCCCCTCACCCGGCCCAGCCGCTCGCGGAGCTCCCACACCTGGACGCAAAGAGAGCCCGGGAGGAACTGGAGCGCGCGCCCCCCGCCCACCGCCGCGCCTGCGCCACCGCCTGCCGCCCGCCACTCACCAGCCGGGGCAGGCTGGCGCCCGCAGCCGTCGTGGGCCGCTCCTCCTCCGCCGCCGCCGCCGACCAGAGCCGGCCCACCTCCTCCCGGGGGGCTGGGGCACGGCGGGCGCGGGCCGGCGCCGGTTGGGGGCTCCCGCATTCCTGGAACACCTGCGGCACCGGGAAGAGACCCCACAGACAGTCGTCCCGCGGTAAAAACCACACTCCAATACTCCAATCGCCCCCAACACTCCAGTTTATCCAGAGGCCCTACAGTGTCTCCCTGACGCCCCGCACTGTACCCCCAGCCCGGGGCCTCCCCCTCCACCCTTCTCTCTCCGGTCCTCCCGCCAACTCCCACTCTTGTGGCCCCTGGACCTGGGCTGACAGCCCCACGCTGTTTTCCTGCAGATGCATCAAACCCTCCGCGATCTTCACCCCGATGGACTGTGCTGCTAGCTCAAAGGAAAAGGGGCCCTGGATCTTCTCGGCCAGGAACAGGAGACCATCTTGAAAGAGAAAGGGTGAAATGAGGGGACGTACAGGGAGATACTCACTGAAGTAGGATGTTCCCGCAAATCCTGACCCTGGCCTTGGAGGGAAGCAGCAGGTCTTAGATGGGGGAAACTGACGTGAGAAGAGCCGCTCCTCATCCTCTCCCCTCAGTACCGCTTAACACTCCCTCCCTGGTCCACCCTGTCCACCCCCACACAGACAGCCCTCCCAGGCTTTCCTGAATCCCCTCACCAAGATAGGCCCCCCAGTCAGGATCCAGTCCCTGGCTGCTGATACAGCCGTGGGCCACGTTGAGGCAGAAGCCCCGGCAGGGTGGCAGCGAGGGGACCCCCCGACAAAGGGGGCAGCCTGTCAGACGCATCACAGCCCGCTTGCAGCCTTCGGACAGCGGCATCTGGGAGCAGAGAGCAGGCCTGTGTCATCCACGGTTGGCTGCCCTCAGCCAAGCCTGGTGCTGGGCACAGAGAGAAGTCAAATACCCCACCCCACCTTTCCCAGGCTCTCAGTGTAGAGCTGGATGTGAACATCTAGGACTGATGACCCCATGTGGCAGCAGGAGTGACCCCAGGACTGCCACAGATCAGAGGAGGGAGGCTCCTAGGGACCAGGTTGCAGATGCTGCTTCTTGGGAGAGATGGGGCAGTGAGGGATCTGAGAAAAGGTTCAAGGACAAGAGTGAGCCCATCATGGTTGGGGAGAGAGGAGGAGGAGGATGCAGGAAGTAAGGCTGGGAGGTCAGGGAGAGAATGAGCAGTAGAGAGAGGGCCTTGAAGGCCAGGCCAGGAACCTGGCCTCCAGTAGCAGGTAAGAGGGAGCCACTGAGTGGTCCTGGAGAAAACCAGGAGGGCCAGTACTCCAATCTCAGAGATACTATGGAGATGAGCAGGCCCGTAGAGGCTGGCAGGGGGTAAGAGTCATCAGAGGGTCAGAAGTGGGGGGAGATCATGGGTCATGACACAAGGGAGACTCCAGCCTTCCTGATTTACCCTGGGATGCCAGGGCTTCAAGGCTGATATGGGAAGGCCCCAGGCCTCTCCTGCCAGCTGGCACGGACTCTTCTTCATGGGACCTCTCCTGCTTCTTGTCTCCCTCCCTGGGCCCTGCCCATACTCAGGCTCCCTCTAACCTTAAGCGTTTCGCTGACCACATCTCTTCCGGTCTCCAGGCCCTGGATAAAGGCCCGGGCAGCCACCAGGGCCCGGGTTATCTGGGGGAGGGGAAAGAAGGTGAGAAAAACCACAGGACTGTTGAGGGTCAGTCAACACTGGGACCAAGAGACTGCACCAAGGGGATGAGCAGGGGCGTGAGGTTTGTAGGGTTATCTTGGGGTGGTTAGGAGTGTCAGGTGGTCCCGGGAGGCAGATTCAAGAGGATCAAAGGAATCACAGTCTAGAAGGACCCAGGGGAACTGGGCTTGGGAAGAGGTGGAGGGATTACATTTTACAGGGCTTGGAGATAGAGGGGCTTGTATCAGAACAAACACTGAACCCGAAGCCAGGAGACCTGGGTGTGAAACATAGCTCTACCACTTATTGGCTGTGGGACCTTAACCTCTGGGAAGTTCAGTTTCCTCATCTGTAAAATAGGAATGCTAATATCTACCTCCTAGAGTTACGATGATAATTAAATGAGAGACTATAAATGAAAATCTTTCTTAATATTAAGTGTCTAATTCACAGTTGAACCAGAGGAAGCCAAGGTATTGGGATTAGGGAGGAGTTGGCAGAAAGGTGGGGTGGGGGGAGGCAAGAGCAGGTGAGTGGGTCAGCAACTTGTGTAAACTAGGACACAGAAAGGGGGGCCATCCAATTAAAGGAGACCAAGGAGCACTGGGTCAGGCAGAGGTGACTGGGGCTCAAGATAGGGGTCACCAGGTCAGACATGGCTGCCATGCAGGACAGAGGGATCACCAGGTCAGGGGTGACTGGGGCATGGAAAGGGGGTCATTGGGCTGGAGGTGAGTAGTACATACTTCAGAGGTCACTAGGTCAAAGGTGGCTGAAACTCAGGCCTTGAGGCCCCTCACCTGCAGGCGGAAGCGGCGGGGTGAGTCCCCAAAAGGCTTCAGAGAGTCATCAGCAGAAGAGGCCAGGCGCGTGAGGCAGAACAGGTAGTCAGGGGAGAAGATGTACTGTGGGTGCAGCAGGGGGAACATTTTCTCCAGGAGCTGAGCCCAGAAATCCACCAAGGCATCATCTAACCCCTCACCGGACCTCTCATAGTAGTCCCGTAGCCGAGAGAACAGGCCACTGAACAAGGGGGTGTGCTGGGCATACAGGCGGCCGAAGGAGCGGTGGAAGAGCAGGGACAGGGAGTGCTCGGCTGATGAGAGCATCTCCCGAAAAACCTCTGTGGCAAGTGCAGAGAAAGGGGTGTGAGGTGGGGTAAGGCCAGAGAAGGATGGGAAAGTGAAAGGGCAGAGGCAGGAAGAGATGGGCATGGGGAGAGAAAAGAAAAGTGAGTCAGAAATTAAGCAACTCTTAGAGGTCTGGGCAAATTGGGGCTGGGGGTGGAGGGCAGGACCTTGAGAGAGCCTAGGGTGGGGATGCGGGGGCTAAGCCAGGGCCGGAGTGCCTTAGGGATAGAGTCAGGAGCAGGGACGGGATGCTTGCTCGGGTCATGAGCACAGAGAGGAGGGGCGAGACCAGGTTTGGGGACGCCAGGTCCTCACCATCAAATCTTCTGTGCCGGGCAGCCAGTGTGTGAACCAAGAAGGAGCCGCTCTCTTCCACCAGGCCTCGGAAGGTGGCCTCAGTCTCCCAGGTCAGCTTCTGCTCTATCTCACTGGAACAGCAAGTGTACTCCTGGGGACAGATCCGGAGGTGCTCACCTGGACAGAGGAGACACGAAGGAATGGTGGGAAGTCGTGTCGTGAAACTCCTTCCTTCTGCTGATCTCTGGGGGCCATCCTTTCTCTTCGAACTGTCTGGTTTCTTTTCTATTGTCTGCCACCTCATTCCCACCTGGCTCTACCCCCTTCTTATTGTCCCCTCACCCATTCCAAGTCCACTGGCACTAGCCATAGGATCAAATAAAGATGGGCCGATTTAGTGATCAGAGGGTCCTAGGTAGCCTGCCTAACATCGCACACCCCAGACCTCTAAGGACTTACAGGATGGCTTCAATGGGAAGAATGGGGTTTGGAGGGGTGGGATTACCTGGTAAGAAAGAAAGTATTGTCATAGAAGGGGCTCATGGAAATAGCGAGGGGAACAAATTGGGCTGTGAATAAAGAAACACAGAGGCGGGTGCTAATTACTAGAAAGGGATTCCTGGGGTGGGGGTGGAGTAGAGAGCTATTATCTGAACAGGAGTGTTCTTGTGATCCTGGTAAAGAAGTTCCGGAGGAGAAGAGACATTATTACTATGAGACGAAAAGATTATTATAACGGCCACTCTGAAAGGGAAGAGAGTTATTGTGAGATGGGGGGACCGGCCCCCGCCCCCTCCCTCGCCCCCAATTCTCTAGTCTTCCTTTTTCTCCTCACCTGAGATCAGGGCGGGAGGGAGTAGGCTTAAGCTATATCCCCGGGCCCCCAGGATCTGCCGGGTCTCAGTGCAACTCCGGGTGACCTTTGCCTCGATACCGGGTCCAGGACCAGGACAGGGACACAGAGGCAACAACAGAAGCAGAAAAGATCGCAGCGCGTACATAGCTGCTGCCACCTTGGGACGGCAAAGTGGGTCCTAATGAGGAAAGAAGAGCCGCCCGAACTCAGGAAGCCGGTTCTCTGCCGCGGGATCGCCCCGCCGGCCAGAGAAAGAGCGCGACCTCCGAAAACTGAACACGGAGCACGATCGCTGGACTAGGCGGCATCTGCCGAGACAATGGGAGCGGGAGCCGGACAGGAGGCGGGGCCCGGGGCGGGGCCCGGCCAATGATGGTAAGGAGCCGGCCTCAGGGGCGGGTCAAGGGAGAAATTAAGCCAATGTACTGGGGAAGCTCGGCAGTGGGGCGGGACTCGGCAGGACTAAGGAGACTGGGGGAAGGGCGTGGCCTTCCTCGGAGGCGTGGCTATTTGGTTCGCAAGGCGGGGCCTGGGTGGAACCCAGCCTGTGGCAGTTCAGAAGCCAGATTAAAGGAGCTCTTACTAGTGCAGTGTGACCCTGGCTTTAGCTGTTCCCGGGGCGGGGCGGGGGGGGGGCGGGGAGGAGCCGAGTTAAAGCAGGTGGCCAGCGCGCTGGAGCCCACGTGACACGGCGGCACGCTGGAGAGCTCGTGGCCGCACGAGGCTGCCGGAGCGCCGTGACTGGAACGTGGTGAGCACGAGCTCGCACACACCCAAGCTTCGCGGCAATTTGCCCGCCCTGAGACGAGCCGTTGGGCTCGCGCCTGCGCACTGCACGCCCCGCGCCTTCCCGCGTTTTTCTGGATTCTTCTGCCACCAGAAGGGAAGCGGCGGGCGCCCGTGCCGGACTGTGGGGCTGGTGGGGGAGGGTGACCACAGAGACCCGAGGGACCAGCGGTGGTGACTTTTCCTCAACGCTGCTCGGCCAGAAGTCGCTGTTCCGGGTTCAGACAGTGAGGCTCCTCTTTGACCCAGGCGGTCGCCCTCCCCCACACTCGGGCCCTGAGAGAGGACTCTCCCTTTTCCATACCCTCTTCCACAGTGGCCAGGAATCCCAGACCCAAAGGCTGACAGTCGCTCTCCTGAGCGGTTAGATGGCTCCTCCGCCCAAATAGCGTAGCCCAGCGTTGAGTAGAGATCCCCTCTTCTGGAAAAACGGAGAACGCGGGCTTTCCGTGACTCCTTCAGCGTTTCCGACCTGGTTCTGAAGGCGCTTCTAGCCCCAAATCGTTAAGCGCGTCGCAGTCGGGTCCTTGAGGAGTCCTGTTCTAGCCTTTTAGAAATAGAAGTCTAGGTTCTTCCGTGGGGGGGCTTTGGGGGGCGGTTCTTGTTTCTCGTTTGCACCCTGTGAGCTGGTTTCCTTTCACTGGCAGTTGACTCCGAATCCTGGGGAGAGGGGTGTGTTTTAAGCTGCCCTGGTGTGTGCCTTCCTCGGTGCTTGGGGAGTGACCCCAAACCGGAGGTCGGCGTTGGGGCCGTGGTGTCTTTAACGCCCTGATGCCTCAGGTCGGGACTGTCTCCGTCTTTTTTTTTTTTTCAGTTGAAGTAATAGATGATTTACAGTGTTGTGCTAGTCTCTGCTGTACAGCAGAGTGACTCAGTTATACACACACATACGTTTTTTAAAATATTCTTTTCTATTATGGTTTATCCCAGGAGAAACCATAGAAGCTGTGCTGCTCTTCTTTTTTAATTTGACCTGTAATTGATCTACAGTGTGTTCTCCGTCTTATTTTTTTGTGGGTCCCCCACTCCCCGAGTTCCAAAGCTGTTCCCTTAGAAACAAGGGCGGTCGTCGTTGGAAACAAGGGCGGTCGTCGGGGCTGCGGATGGAGACGTGGTGGGACAGGAAGCCTTCCCCCTTCTCTCTCTCTCCCGCAGTTGGACCACCATGGCCACCCTGCGGTCGTCGTCCTCCCAGTCCCATAGCTGCTCCTCCCCGAGCAGCGGGTCCTCCCCGCTGCACAGAGCTGTGGGGACCGGGCCGAGGAGCATGTCTGCGTCTTCTAGTTCGTCTGTCGCTGTGCCCTGCGATGACAGGGACTCGGACCAGACATCGGAGGGGTGAGTGGGGCTGGTGAGACATCGTTGCGTTGTCCGCAGCTTTTCCCGTTTTCATTTAACAGACGGATAAAGTGGCAACACGTGTGTGACTATGAAAAGCCAGGAGATGCTATACTGGTTCAGAACAGGCTGGGTTTCGGCTGTCCTGCGTGTTGGAGGCGTCAAGAATAATCCATCCTGTTCTGAATCCATCATCTAACTTGTCTGAACCTTTCTTGAACACTTTTGTGTGTTCACGGACAGCCTCCGGTGGGGGCCCACAGATGGGGGAAAGGGAAAAGAGTTCTTTATTTGGTGCCTGAAAACTAGTGTATACTTTTAGTTGGTGTCCTGTAGTTCTTTTGTTTGGGGTTTTATAAACAGGTCCTTAGCTGTTAGCATTTATAAGCTTATTCTGTGAAGATTGTATGAGTATGTCTTGGGTTTTAAAAAAATCTTTCCAGGAAAAAATCAGTCAAGGTCTGATTTATCCCCTGGTAATTTTTTTTATTGCAGTATACAATATTATATAAGTTTCAGGTGTACCACATAATGATTCACAATTTTTAAAGGTTATACTTCAGTTATAAGAATATCCCATGGTA
Organism: Lipotes vexillifer; assembly: GCF_000442215.2. NCBI lineage: Eukaryota > Metazoa > Chordata > Mammalia > Artiodactyla > Lipotidae > Lipotes > Lipotes vexillifer. The sequence goes on along the minus strand of NW_006796716.1, from coordinate 4,750,635 downwards.
ATTTTAATTGGTCTCTTCTGAATCATTTCTATTTGTCAGTGCAGCTGTTTGGCACCAGGTTATATCTATTTTGTAAATTTAACCCTAATCAACAAGACGTGAATTTGTTTTCAAGGGGTGAAATTTAACACCAGGCACATATTAATCTCTGGTTTGTGTATTAGTAATACATGACTTCTTGAGCCATTTTTCTCTACTCAGCAGTGATCCCCTCACTGCTTATGTGAATATCTTTTTTTTATGTGACTATCTTTTGATTCTCTTATTCAGAGAGGATATTAAGAAAGGGTTGTCCTTTACCTACTTCAGTTCTTCATTCTTCATCTCCAATGCTTTATTCAAGTGAAAGTTTTCCCTTAAGACATTGTCCCTACTTCCTGGCAACAGTAAGCTCATCTCTTCTTAAAATCTGAATATATTTTTCTCATGGAGAGGGGTGTAAAGTTAGAGACAAAAAGAAACTACAATTCACTTACCATTTTATATATAGGGACTAGGGTGTTGTATCTAAGCAGAACCACACTCCCTCACAGGGATAGTGAATCTTTGTCAGCTGGTGAAGGCAGTGACTTCGAGGACAACTTGAGACGAAATGTAAAGAAGAGAGCAGCAAAACGACCACTCAAAACAACCCCAGTGAGTCAGTTTTGTTTTGTTTTTGAACCTGGTCTGGGAAGCAGCAAAAGAAAACCTAGAAGAGGTCAGCTGATATGCTTGATGAAAAGACAAGGCTTAAAAAGTGTTAAGGGACAGAAGTAGAAGGCAGATTTTGAAGAGCAAAGAATAAGAGAAGAGGGTATTAGGGTATAGAGGAACAGGAATGGGGCTTAGGGACTTTTAAAAGGACAAGAGGCTAGAAATAATAAAGTTTACAATATAAAAATCAGTTATTTCTAATCTGAGTCAGTAACTCAAACTCTGCTGTGGAATTGGCAGCTTAAGCCTACCTGTGTGATGAGACCGAGCATTAGTGTCACTTTCACTTTTTAAAGATATTCGTGATCTCTTTATGCTTACTAGGTGGCAAAACGTCCAAAGAAGGGGTCCCAAATGGTACGTGCTCATGGTCAGAAAGAGTCAGAGCCACCAGCCAGTGATCTCTTTGATGCTGTGAAAGCTGCCAAAAGTGACATGCAGGTAAAACAGAGTGTCTCACCTCTGTTTCTTGATACCATCTTACCCCTTCCTGGGTGGAAAGATAAGTACAAGTGCCTACAAACTTAATTTAATGTAGGCATTTTAGTGAACCTGTATCAGGAAAGGCAGATAAGACCACAGGGTGGATCCTTGGAGGGATTGATGTAAGGGGGATCTTACATGAGAGGGAATGTTCCTTTCCTAATAGTATCACAGAACAGAATAGATTTTGCCTTGATTGATTGATGGAGGAGACAAGGAAAGGCATTGGATAATGTAGAGAAGAAGCTGGGATTTGGGTGGCAACTTGTTCACCCTTGTCACTTTTTAGCTCCACTTCTACAGTTATACCTAATTTTTTTTCCCTCCCCACATATCTTTTTTCTCTCCTTACATTTCTTTTTCAATAATTTTATTGTAATTACCATCTAAAAACATGTAAGGCATATATGTGCTTAAAATTTTTTTTTTCAGTGATCACCCCGGCCTCTAGCCCCAGCTCAAGAAATGAAACCTTAATGGTGCTGTAGAGACCCTTGTGTATCTTCCCTCCACCTTACTCCCCGAGTTCCCTCACCACCCAGAGATAACTACTAGAATGAATTTTCTGTTAACCATTCCCTTGTCTTTCATTATAATTTTATCACCAATGAATGTGTTTTCCTTAATTTAAGTGAATGAGTCGTTCTTTAGTTTTCTATGACTTAAATTATTTCAGTTGTTTGAGATTGACCCTTAGTGATGTATAGTGTGGATTTTCATAGTTTTTAGAAAAACTAAAAATTTTCAGACATACGGAGTTTTTCTGTTTTTGTTACTGGTTTCTGTGTGTTGGAATTCTTTGGGGCCTGGGTTGAAGATGGGTTGTTAAGAGAGGAAACCTACGTTTGCTTCTGGTGGTTGAGTGAGAACGCTCCAGAGTCACTTTTCTTTTTTTTCTTTGCGGTACGCGGGCCTCTCACTGTTGTAGCCTCTCCCGTTGCGGAGCACAGGCTCCGGACGCGCAGGCTCAGCGGCCATGGCTCACGGGCCCAGCCGCTCCGCGGCATGTGGGATCTTCGCCGACCGGGGCACAAACCCGTGTCCCCTGCATCGGCAGGCGGGCTCTCAACCACTGCACCACCAGGGAAGCCCCCGGAGTCACTTTCAATTAAATTATCTGATTGAGGTTATTTTGACTGTAGAGGTAATGTGGATCTGGACTGCAAATCCAGATATGGGAACTGGCTTATGGTTTTGAGTTCTCAAGGGACAATTCATTTTTCCCTCTATCCCACACTAAGGTCATAACAAGCTAGTTTTCTTGCTGTCCCCATCTTACCTATAGGTTTATTTCTCATTCTTGCTTTCATGAGGGTGTGACTCTTTGCAGGAGCCTCCTTTTGGACTACTGTTTTTGGAAGCCCCTTAGGCTCTATCTCCTATGCTCTACATTCCATGCAGCCATCTGGACAGAAAGTTAGTTTCCTAACTTTCTGTCTGTAGTTAAGAGACCCCTCAGAGCAAAAGTCAGCTTGCTTATCTCTCAGAACTGCTACCTTCACTTCATTTTTGGCTTTTATGGAATTTTACCTTTCATTCTGGTTTAGCAATACATTTTAAAAGATGTTTTAATATTTTAATCAGAAGTTTAGATGCTTCAGTTAGAAAGCTTATACAGAATTTCTAGTCTGTCATGTTGCCAGAAATAGAAATCATCCACATTGTTTTCCTAGTCTTTGGTAGATGAGTGGCTGGATAGCTACAAGCAAGACCAGGATGCAGGATTCCTGGAGCTCATTAACTTTTTCATCCGATCATGTGGATGTAAAGGTGAGGAAACTCCTACCCTTTTCTAATCCCCAGCCTTTGCTCCTATATTGTAAAACTTTTCCTCCTTTTAGATGTGTAGGATTAGGCATTTCCTAAATAAATGGAGAGGGAAAAGCATAAGAAAAATTTCACTTATTTAACTAGTGCCGACTACATTGTTGATTGGTAAGTAGGGAAGAGATCCAGTAAGGAAATGTATTGGTTTGGAGACAAGACCCTTTGGAGAAAAATAAATAATCATGCTATTGTGGTGGTATGATGTTTACAAATTTGGAAATGGACCATCAGACTTTTACTCTTCCTTTCTCTAAATGAAATAATCTTTTATTTTCTTATTCCTTATTTCTCAGCCACTTCATCGCATATTTCTCCACTGAAGCTGTGGGGCCCCAGGTCCCCAGAGGCCATGACCTAACTTTAGTCTTATAAGACTGCAGATTGTATTACAAGAATCTGGCATAGTTTTCTTTGTTTTTTGATTGTTTGGAATATTTTTTTAACCATAGTTTTCCACTGTTTGATTCCCTTGGGTTTTCTAGAGAGGTTGCCTTATAGCAGGTACTCAGTTAGATGGCAGCAGATTTATGACTAGGATTCAGGTCTTCTGATTCCCCACCTAAGCTCTTTTCAGTATATTTCCTAGCTCATCTTCAAATGTATATGTTAAATGGTCATGGTGTCCTGTTGTTTGCCTTCTAAGTACCTCATCTCCTCCATTTCTCAGGCACTGTGACCCCTGAGATGTTCAAGAAGATGTCTAACTCGGAGATCATCCAGCACCTAACAGAACAGTTTAATGAGGTGGAGGAAGACAATCCAGGATCCTCTTGCCACTCTTTTTGCAAAATACAAGGCCCATTATCCTCCTCTTTCTGATTCTGGGAAATAGGATAGCTTTTAGAAAGAGGAGTTTAATCTCTTGGGAGCAAAAGGGACCTATACACGTTATCTGAATAGGCCTGTAGAGTTGAGAATGAGGTATAAGAGATACATTTTTACTATACTATTGGGTTTTGACATCCAGTCCCTGTGACTTCATAGACCTGGTAGTAACTTTTCCATCCTTTTCATAACCTCTTTTATAGGACTCAGGAGACTATCCTCTGACAGCTCCAGGCCCATCCTGGAAGAAGTTCCAGGGCAGCTTCTGTGAATTTGTGAGGACGTTGGTCTATCGGTGCCAGTATAGCCTCCTCTATGATGGCTTCCCTATGGACAACCTCATCTCTCTGCTCACTGGCCTCTCAGACTCCCAAGTCCGTGCCTTCCGTCACACTAGCACCCTGGCTGGTATGCAGTCACTTTTATTCTGTCAATGTTCTCTTGGGGGTTGGTAGAACTTTTCTCTGTTCTCCAATCCTGGATCTTCTTTCCTACCTGCATTTTAGCTCTTTACTTCAGGGTCATGCTTCTTTTATCCCAAACCTCCATCCAGTTTCTCATTAGTGGAATTGTAAAAAGGAGTGGATTACAGTGATAGTTTCCAGCCTTAACATGTTTCTTATAGCTCACCACTGGGAATATGCTAAGCATTAAAGGAAGCCCAAAAGAGTTAGGAAGAGAAAAAATCCACTCCAGGACAGTGAGTCTTAGGATTTTAAGGTCACCCTGCTCCAGCTTTTCTTTTTCACTGCCCTTTTTTTCCTTCTTTTTTGAACCTACTCTCCCTCTCTATGACTTAAGTAATGATCTCGTTATCTTATTTTTTACTGACTCAAAGCCATGAAGCTGATGACCTCCTTGGTAAGAGTTGCCTTCCAACTGAGTCTGCACAAGGACAACAATCAACGTCAGTACGAGACTGAACGAAACAAGGGGCCAGGACAGAGAGCACCTGAGCGACTGGAGAGCCTGTTGGAGAAACGCAAAGAGGTGAGAAGTGTTCCCTGCCTCTTCCCTCCTCTCCTGGCTTCCATCACAGCTGCTGCAGCCTACCTTATCTGTCCCCAAGCTTCTCTCTGCTAAGGCACAGTCCCCCAGGCAAGCTTTGAGATCATGAATGATGGAGTCTGGCAATAGCTTAATAGACTCCTCCGGTCAGAGGTTATTGCATGCTCACCTTGTTTCTGGGATGTGGGCTCAATACAGCATTTCTAGTTTAGGGTAAATTTTAGAGTTCTCTATAATTCCACTTTTGCTCAGTTTCCATTGTCTGAATTCATTATCACAGGTGTTTAAATGTTGTGCCTGCATCTTGTGCAGGGGGTTAAGCATTGACTTTCTTGTCAAGTGTGCAGTATGCAGGTTACAACAGGAGTACTGAAGGCCAACCACTGATGCGGGAGGCCAAGTTTTCAAGGAATGGATAGGACACAGGCCTTTCAATCTTTCCTGCATTTAAATTCTGTTCCAGTTAGCTGCTAGCTCCATGGCCTTATGTAATCTCTAAGCTTCAGTTTCCTTTCCTTTAAAAAGGGGATAATTCTTTTTGTGAAGATTAAATGAGATGAATAAATTGCCTAGCTGGGCACATAGTAGGTACTTGCTTTGTTGCCTGTTAAACTTGAAGAAGACCACTGGAGGACATAAACCCCAACAAAATCTTTTACACTGATTAAACCTTCAAACATCTGTGTCTATCATGAGACTAACACCAACTTTCCCCTCATTCCCCCTAAGTATCTGAGACCTCCCCCACCATGAGGCTGGCAGGACTCATCACGTGTAACTATGCCAGTTGACTGTTTTCCAGCTCTCACCAAACATATCTTCCATGCTAAATCATTAGAGAAAGATCTATACTTTCCTGATTCTCTTTTGCTATTTTCACTGTCAGTATGTCTTAAATCTTATGTGTACTGGGTCTGTGTCAAATCTTAAATTATATACACTAGGGTGACTCCTATTATTTGGACTTCTCTGGGCTCTTGCTTCATCAGTTATCGTTCTGCTTTCTGTCTTTAATCTCTCCCTCACCACTGTTTTCCTCTCTCCACTTATAAATGTATATAAGCCCTTGAATCTTCTTTCATTCTCCTCTATGAGCTACTCCATTTCTATCCTTCCTTTTAGTATTTCCTTACTTCCTTAATATCCAACTGAATCCTTTCACTACCTAGCTTCTATCCCCATTTTTTTTCTTTCAAGTTATTTTCAACAGACCAGTGACTTCTTTTTTTTTTTTTGCGGTACGCGGGCCTCTCACTGTTGTGGCCTCTCCCGTTGCGGAGCACAGGCTCTGGACGCGCAGGCTTAACGGCCATGGCTCACAGGCCCAGCCGCTCCGCGGCACGTGGGATCTCTTCCCAGACCGAGGCACGAACCTGTGCCCCCTGCATCGGCAGGCGGACTCTCAACCAGTGCGCCACCAGGGAAGCCCAAACCAGTGACTTCTTAATCCCTATAGCCAATGACCTTTTTTCAGTATCCCTTTTCGATTCACATAGAATTTGGTACTGATGACACACTTTTCCTCCTTCCCTCCCTCTCTTCCCTTTTCCTTTAAGTATGAAAATTTTCAGACGTTCAGAAAAATAGATAACACTGTTAGAATGAACACCACATACAAATCTAGATTTAACTAGATTATTTAATTTAAATCTAGATTTAACTAGATTATTTAATTTAAATCTAGATTTAACTAGATTTAAATTTAGTTTTAACTAATATTTCACTATATTTGCTTCATCTATTTTTTTTTTTACTATTTTGTACTAAATTATGGGCATATTGGTATTTCAACCTAAAGACTTAAGTATGTCATCTAAAAAACGTGTTACTACATAATCCTAATACCGTTTTCATATCCAAAAATATTAACAGTGATTCCCTAATATTTTTTAATCCCAATTAATATTTAAAATATTCCACTTGTCCCCAAAATACCTTTTATATCTGGTTAATTCCAACCAGGATTTAATTAAGGACTACGCATTAAATTGGGTTGTTGTGTTTCTTAAGTCTCTTTTATACAGAACCTCTGCTCCCCCCTGCCGGCATTTTCCCCCAGTATATTGATTTATTGAAGAGTTGGGGCAGTTGTCTTAACGTTCCCTTGTAATTCTGCTTCTTTGTTATCTGTTATTCATCTAATCTAGGGTTTCTCAACAATGACATTTAGGGAGCTGTCCTGGCATTACAGGATGTTTAGCAGCATCTCTGTCCTCCATCCAGTAGATGGCAGTAGTACCTTCCCAGGTTATGACAACCAAAAATGTCTACAGACATTGCTGAATGTCCCTTGGGAGCCACCAGTTGAGAACCACTGATACAATCTCTTCCTTCTCTTTTTTTGTTGCGCTTCTTTTGTCAAACTGCGTTTATTAAAAATTTTTTCCTGATTGTTGTTAGTCAAAAACATGTATAACTACCAGCTAGGGCCTCTGAATAGCCAAAGATAGTCAAAATAATGAGACACAGAAGGGATATTATTTTTTCCAAACACAAATCTCTGAGGTATTAACTGACTATACGGCTTCTTCCAGAATTAGAAGGTTTAACCTTTTTCTATTCTGATAACTTATTGGCTACATTTTCTTTTTCGCTGCTTTTGACTGATTAGTTTAATTACTTTCGTTTGCAAACTCCACTCTTCTCATCAACTTTGTATTTTAGATGTATCTATTGACTGCCTGATTTCACCAGCCTGTCCACTGTCACAAGTGGATGAGTAGGTGATATTCTTTTCCAAGTTATCTAATGCATAGAAAGAGATAGAAAGTTAGAGGCCTGTAATTTTCATACCTTACTATAGATGTATATTTCTCATGTGGGGGAAAAAATGATTTGGGGAGATAGAAGTATTATGAACGTGTGGGAAATAAAGCCAAATGTCCTGAAAATATAAAAAAATTAGAAGGTTTAAAAGGGAACAAAGGATACCAGATGTTCAGACTGTGTCCTCTTATTAATAGGAAGTAGGTGGATGTCATGCTTTTCTTATATTTTTATGGCCTTATATTACTGGGGGACATGAGAGATTGACCTGTTACTCCCTGTCCTCCAGCTCAAAGAGCATCAAGAGGAGATTGAGGGAATGATGAATGCCCTCTTCAGGGGTGTCTTTGTACATCGGTACAGGTGAGTTACTGGGATCCTCTCATTGAAGTGGCTGGTCCTCAGTTATGGAGACTGTAGAAGTGACAAGGTCTCCTCCTAACCCTGAGTTATCTGGTTAGTCCCACAGCTAGTGCAGCTGGGGCAGCAAATGTTCCAAATTAGGTTTAGTTTATCCCTGCCTACAAAGGATCGTGGAAACTCTTCTGGGAGAGACATAAGAGGGTAAGGCATTGCTGAGTATTCTTCTGCTCCAGCTTTGCCTGAGACCTCCCCTCCCCCATCTTTCTGGGGCTTGAGCCTTGAGAGGACAAGAGCAGAGAGCCAAAAGGCAGGGCCTTTCTGAGGGTGTACAGCTCCGCAAGCCTTTTTCTAGCCCACTTCACTGTGCCTTACACTGTGCTAAAGGCAGGGGAGTTTTTTTTCTGTTTTTTTTTGGTACGTGGGCCTCTCACTGTTGTGGCCTCTCCCGTTGCGGAGCACAGGCTCCGGACGCGCAGGCCCAGCGGCCATGGCTCACGGGCCCAGCCGCTCCGCGGCATGTGGGATCTTCCCAGACCGGGGCACAAACCCGCGTCCCCTGCATCGGCAGGCGGACTCTCAACCGCTGCGCCACCGGGGAAGCCCGGCAGGGGAGTTTTATACTGGGTAAAGAACTTCTTCCTCAGTATTTGTGTCTCACTCTTACCTAGATTTCAACCTCTGCCTTTCCAGAACCCTTTAGCTGATGTAATCTTTTCTTGAAGTGGAAGCAAAACAGACAGGTGGATATATTGTACAACACAGGGAATATAGCTTATATTTTATAGTAACTGAATATAACCTTTAAAAATTGTGAATCACTATGTTGTACCTGAAACTTATATTGTATGTCAACTGTACCTCAATTAGACACACACACACACACACACACACACGCAGTTTGGGCAACAGCTAAATTAAATTCCAAAATCGGTTTTTAAAAGGGGCATGGAGGATAAGTTCAACTATTTTATAGGTTGGTTACAGAAAGAAAGTGTTCACTTTTTAAAGTATTCACATTGGGAGGAGGAAATGAAAGGCCTAGTACCTGGTGTTTAGTCAAGAAAATAGATTCTCCTGTGACAAAGAGATATCTGCTGGGATGGAAAGTGAGTTTGGAGAGAAGGTAATAAGGTCAGTTTCTCTCTGTGTCTAGGGATGTCCTTCCTGAGATCCGTGCTATCTGCATTGAGGAGATTGGGTCTTGGATGCAAAGCTACAGTACCTCTTTCCTCACTGACAGCTATTTAAAATATATTGGCTGGACCCTGCATGATAAGGTGAGAGTTGAGTCAGTCCTCTTCCCTGCCCTAGGATGCTTCAGCTTTTCCTGGTACTGCCACTTAGGTGTTTCACTAGTGGTCAGTGATCAACTCATCAAGATACTGAACCTCGAAATTCCCCCAGTATTTGTGAGAGTAGGATAAGTTAGGAGAGAGAAAGATATATCTAGGAGATTAAATGCCTCAAAACCACAGTCGAGTGGAGAAAGACTTTGCCTGTGGAAAGGTGAGAAAGTTGACAGGGTGGTAATGCAAGTGCTAGGGTGGTAGCCAAAAGATCCTTTTAATCATGATTGCTAAATTCTGCTGTGATCCTTTTGGATTTTAAGTGAGAAGACAGCTGTTCATTGTCTCTGAGACATCTCAGAGTCCTCGATACAGAGGACACCCAGGCCCAGAATGAGTAACCTGAGAGGGAGGTATGGAGGCCCAGTGGGGGTGAGTAGAAGAGGAGTCAGCCACATTTCCCTTCTCCTCAGTAGCATCGAGAAGTCCGTCTGAAGTGCTTGAAGGCTCTAAAAGGGCTGTACGGCAACCGAGACTGGACTGCACGCCTGGAGCTCTTTACCAGCCGCTTTAAGGTAAAATCGGGACAGTGCTCCTGTGCTTGGCTCTGTCTGTGGTTCCCATTTCCCCACCTCATTTATCCATGTCTATTACTTTTATATATCCATAGATATCCCAGTGTCTGCTTCTCCACCCTGTCTTTAGGAATCCCTCAGATTCTAAGAAAGCGGTGTTTTGGGATGGATATAATGAGCTATTGAGCAATGTTCTCCTTTTTACAGGACCGGTTGGTTTCCATGGTCATGGACCGAGAGTATGACGTGGCAGTGGAGGCCGTCAGGTTACTAACACTTATCCTTAAGTGAGTCCTGGGAAGTGGAGAGGCAAGCATCTCAGACTTACCTTTTCAGCATCAGACAGGCCCTTCCAGAGTCCTATCCCTCCACGGATCATAGGTTGACTCTTGTTTATATACAGGTTGAAAGACAGAGGTCACTCTCGAGTTGCAGGATCTTCAGGGGGCAAATTTCCTATCTTCTCTAACTCTTCATATCCCTCTGTTTTCCACTCTTCCATTTGGAAGTTCTTTGTGAGTTAATCCTTGTTGGTTTTCCCTTTTTGTTTCTAGCCTTAGTTAGAGGCTAGAGGACGACATCCATATCCACCTGCTTGTTCTGCGTTTCTCCTGGCAGGAACATGGAAGGGATGCTGACAGAGGCAGACTGTGAGAGCATCTACCCTGTTGTGTATGCCTCTAACAGAGCCCTGGCCTCTGCTGTAGGGGAGTTTCTGTACTGGAAGTGAGTGGGCCTCTTTTCGTTTGTTCCTTTAACACCATCATCTGTTGTTTTCTCTCCATCATCTGCTGGTGCTCTTTCTAAGGGCTCCCCATACCTATAAAGTCTCCCTTGGTGTCTCCTTCCCTTCCCAACACCTTGGGGCTTTCCTTAGCTCTGCACCTCTTTTTTCTTTAATCCTCTCCTTGAACTGTTTCTTCCTTCCATAGTAACTGTTGCACTGCTTACTTCCTTCTGTGCTATGCCCTTTCCCTGTGTCCCCTCTACCAGGCTCTTCTGCCCTGAGCGTGAGACAAGAACGGTGGGTGAGAGAGAGCGACGCCGAAGTCCACGCTCCCAGAGGACTTTCTTCCACCTTCTGCTGTCCTTTTTTGTGGAGAGTGAGGTGACGTATGAAAAGGAGCTGTCGGGCTCTCATGCGTAAGACCTTCAGGCAGTGAAGGATGGGAGCTGGCACTGCAAGAAGGAGAGAAGTGGTTCATTAGTAGCCAATTTCTAGAGTTATAACATGTGGCTTCAGTAACTTAACATCTGTCTTCTTCCACAGCTCCATTACCACGCTGCATACTTAGTAGACAGCCTGTGGGACTGTGCGGGGCCTCAGCTGAAGGACTGGGAGAGTCTGACAAGCCTGCTGCTGGAGAAGGACCAGAGTGTGTGCCACCTGGTAGCCAGGGGAGGGGACCTCTCATCTCCTAGTAGGAAACCAGGAGAGATTTCTCTCCTGACTTGTGAAAGGCATAGGTGTCATGGGCGGTGGGGCGGTGGGGTCCTTGGAGATGGAGGGTGGCCACCCTGTGATTCTGTTTTCCATCCTCCTGCCACCTCAGACCTGGGCGACGTACAGGAGAGCACACTGACAGAAATCCTTGTGTCCAGTGTCCGGCAAGCTTCCGAGGGTCACCCGCCTGTGGGGCGGGTCACGGGGAGGAAGGTATGGCAAGAGGGGCAGGGTAGGTTGCTTAGCAATATTAAACCCAGGCAGGTATTGTCCGTCCTAATCCTCAAGTCTTAGGTTCAGGTGATCCTTCCTCTGCCCCTCAAAGAATTCCATTTCCAGAGAAAGAAATTGAAGGGAGCTGCTGAGTTTTCCTTCCTGGGAAGATAAAATTGTTGGGCACAGGAATACATGTACACACACTTTTACCCCCACCCCCAAATGATTGTAATTCCAGGGCTTAACCCCCAAAGAACGTAAGATCCAAGCCGACGACAAGGTGAAGCTGACTGAGCACCTCATCCCCCTGCTCCCCCAGCTCCTGGCCAAGGTAGAGGGGCCCCACTGCTCAGCCTCTGGGAATGAGCGGGTGGAAGGAACTGGCCTCCAGATTAGCAGTATAGCAGGTAATAAGTAGGCTTCCCTCTCAATCACCACAGTTCTCAGCTGATGCAGAAAAGGTTGCTCCCCTGCTGCAGCTTCTCAACTACTTTGACCTCAACATCTACTGCACCAGGCGCTTGGAGAAAGTGAGGAGAGAGGAGGACACATTCCCTATACTTTGCTACTTTCGTCCTAGGGCCTAAGGTTCTACTGCCAGTATCCGGTTTTTCTCAAGAACCTGGATTCTAGAAAAACCAATAAGCCCTCCCTTTCTGAGGCATCTTATCCTTGAAGTTTAAAGCTTTCGACCCTGTTTCTTTCCTCCCCACCTCTAGACCCTCCCGGAGGAGTTGTCCTCCCTGCCCCCCCCACAGCACGGTCTTCTCCCGCCGTTTTCTCTCTCAGCACCTGGAGCTGCTCCTGCAGCAGCTCCAAGAGGTGGTGGTGAAGCACGCAGAACCAGCGGTGCTTGAGGCTGGTGCTCATGCCCTCTATCTGCTCTGTAATCCGGAGTTCACATTCTTCAGCCGGGTGGACTTTGCCCGCAGCCAACTTGTGGATCTGCTGACTGACCGCTTCCAGCAGGAGCTTGAAGAACTGCTGCAGGTTGGAAGTGGGGCTGCATGATGGGACACCCCAGACTTGTGTGGGAGAGGCCCCAAGATGGGGGTGTGGATCTGTGAGTTCTTGGGAAAATCCCACTGTGGACCTTCTTTCTTCCTCAGTCGTCCTTCCTAGATGAGGATGAGGTGTACAGTCTGGCAGCCACCCTGAAGCGCCTCTCTGCCTTCTACAAGTGAGCAGCTCCCCTCCTGCTCCCTCTTCTGTTTCTACCACTGTCTGTGGGGTTGATTCCTCTCATTCTCTTCCAGTGTAACGTTTTTCTCTCCCTGCTCCCCAAAGTGCCCATGACCTAACCCGCTGGGAGCTCTATGAGCCCTGCTACCGACTCCTCCGGAAGGCTGTGGACACAGGAGAGGTTCCTCACCAGGCAAGTAGACAAGTTGGAGACATGGAGGCAGGAGAGGAGTTTTAAGGGCCGTGTCCTAAGTGGCCACCACACACGCAGTTCGAGTCCCAGGGCTGTGGAGCAGATGAGAGAGAGAGATCTTGATCATGTGTGTCATTCCTTCCATCCCAATCTTGGAAGGTGACTACTTTCCAGCACCTGAAAACAGCCATTCTCTCTGGTTTCTGGGGAGTCAAGGATAATATTGAGGGGGTCTAGGAGACTTTAAATAAATTAGGGAGAGGTGGCATTCCTACTCAGGATAGAATCCTCTGAAGACTTCCAGAATCAGTTTTTTTCTACCGGAAAAGGAATTGGGTCTCTCCTAATCTCATTTTCTCTCTTCTGTCTGCTTTTTTCTTTTTTCCCTCCTTTGTGTGTATCTGCCTGTCTGTCTCTCTCTCCCCACCTGCCCCTTACTCCTGACCCTCATTTTGTCACATTTGGTTGTTACAGGTGATCTTACCAGCCTTGACTCTTGTCTATTTTTCCATTCTCTGGACACTAACCCACGTTTCTGGATCAGGTGCTTCCCAGGTAAATATGGGTCTGAGTAGGGGGAACGGGAATGGAGGAGTCTGTGTCTTCCTTCATTTCTCCCTGCTGAAGCCATTGTCTCCACAGAAACAGCTGTTGAGTTTGAAGGGCAGGATGGTGGCCTTCTGTGAACTCTGCCAGAACTGCCTCTCAGATGTGGATCCTCAGATTCAGGAGCAGGTGAGCGTTTTCTCAAGTGAGCGTATGTCAGGACGTGAGTCATCCCCCCGACCCCGACCCCGACCCTGTGGTCTGAGGAAACCCCGTTCTGAGGGGAAATTCTGTCTTGGTCAATATTCTGTCCTTTTTAAGCATTCTTTTTTTCTGTGACAGGCTTTTGTATTATTAAGTGATCTGCTGCTCATCTTCGGCCCTCAGATGATTGTCGGGGGACGAGAGTTCCTTAGGCCCCTTGTCTTTATTCCTGAAGCCACTCTCCAGTCTGAGCTGGCCAGCTTCCTCATGGACCACGTCTTCATCCAGCCTGGAGGACTGGGCAGTGGTACAGGGGCTCTATACCTGGGGCTCAAGCATATAGGGCAGGAGGTCTGAATCTGTGATTCTGATGTTTCCATTCTGCACTTGATGTGAACCAGGTCATTCCCAGGAGGATCATTTACAGATAGAGCAGCTGCACCAGCGGCGACGCCTCCTGGCTGGGTTCTGCAAGCTGTTGCTTTATGGGGTGCTGGAGATGGACGCAGCCTCGGATGTTTTCAAACACTACAACAAGGTACAGCAGGGCGCCAAGCTGAGCACGGCCATGGCTGCAGACGCTGTAGCACTACAGAAAGGAGGGTTGGAGAGATGATGGTATCAGGCTTAAAAGGAGAAGCAGGGGGGAAGGCCAATAGTTTAGAATAAAGGGACAAAGAAAAGAGACTTTAGTAGTAAATAGTTAGTGGAGAAAAAACTGTTAGGAGGAAGAAATTCATTGGAGGGAAAGTATCTTATTCTTCTTGTCCAGATTTTTTTTTTTTATGTGAATCTAGTCTATGGAATGGGGTAATGTAAGAAAGGGAAATAAGAATGGAAGAGGGTTCAGTCCTCACAAGATACCTAGATATATATCTCATTTCCTCAATCCACCATTGTGTTGATTTCTCTTTATTGAGTATGTACTATCCCAGGCACTAAGGACACCTCAGTGAACAAAATAGTCAACGGTTCCTTCTTCCTGGAGCTTCTGTTCTAGTCGGGAGAGACAAATAGCAAAGGCTTCGGTGCTGGATGACACTGGGCTCTGGCAGGCTTAATATCCTTCTTCTCCAAGAAGTGGGCTCAGGGCAGAGTTTCTTCCCTTATTTGCCTAAACTGATTTCTTTGGGGCTTTGTACCTGTTGGTTAGAGGTGTGGTCTAGTATGAGTTGTTTTATGCTTAGGTTCACATATCCCTACCTAAGGCTGTTTTGGAAAGAGATACGGTTAGGGCTGTGAAGAAAGAAACAAAACAAATAGTTTTTTCCTGTGGTCAAACAGTATCTTCTCCACTTCTTTTCCATCAGTTCTACAATGACTATGGTGACATTATCAAGGAAACGTTAACTAGAGCAAGGCAGATTGACCGAAGTCACTGTTCCCGAATCCTGCTGCTGAGCCTCAAGCAGGTATGCCCTTCTGCCTACCGTGCCTCAGACCTGACGTGCCCTCCCTGCAGCCCACCCACAGCCGTCTAGAACATGAGATCCTTCAGAGCAGCAAGTTTCTGATTTACATTGGCTTTTATTCCACATGACAGTCACCTTCACAGTTAATGGAGCCATAAAAAGTATTTTTTTTAACTGTGGGCAGTTTCTACCCCAACCCCATAGAAACTCCATGTCGGTTAGGACATGGGAGCACCAACAATAAAGTGATAGGGAATTCCTAATTCTTTTTCTAGTCTGTTCTCTCTCAACCCCTTCAGTTACTACAGACATTTTTATTGTTACAGAGCAGGGTGAAGCCTCTCTCTGTTGCAAGGGGGTCAGGAATAGGGTCAGTGTCCTAGGAGGAAAGAAAGAGTAAAAATAGCAGATGGTGTTCCAAGCCCTTTCGGATTTCTGGGCAGAGAAGGGAATGCTATATACTTCCTTGTTTCTATCTTGTTCCTCCCTTTCCCAAATGTGCCATGTCTCCTGGACACAGTTATACACAGAACTGCTGCAGGAACAGGGGCCCCAGGGCCTGAATGAGCTTCCAGCCTTCATCGAGATGAGGGACCTGGCCAGGAGGTTTGCCTTGAGCTTTGGACCCCAGCAGCTACAGAACCGTGACCTTGTGGTCATGCTACACAAGTAAGGAAGTATTGGTTGGAAAGCAAGGTACTTGAATCTTCTAAGAGGGCTGAGCCAGAGGCTGGGTACAGGGAGGGCTGGGAGTGAGGTCTCAGAGGGGGAGGGTAAGCATGTTGAGGAGTCGCAGTAGAGTTGGTGAGCGGGTATCCTTTGGAGACAGGCTGGGTCCAGGGAAAGAAGCCCTTGGACAGGATGCCTCAGCCCTGGGAGGGAAGTGGGAAGGGACTATCTTCCTAAAATGATTTTGCTCAACCAAGGGAAGGCATCAGGTTCTCCTTGTCTGAGCTTCCTGCAGCTGGCTCCTCCAGTCAGCCCCCAAATCTGGCATTCCCGGAGCTCCTTTCAGAGTTC
>NW_006796716.1:4720364-4734579 GCF_000442215.2 Lipotes vexillifer | reverse complement strand
GCATTCCTGGAGCTCCTTTCAGAGTTCTCCCCCCGACTCTTCCATCAGGACAAGCAGCTGCTGTAAGTTAGGGCGTGGGTGGATAAAGATGGGGGTTAGAGAAGAAGGGTGTGGTGAGGGCCTGTGACCACTTCAGCCTCTCCATCCCACCCCTTTCTTAGACTGTCCTACCTGGAAAAGTGTCTGCAACGTGTCTCCCAGGCACCTGGCCGTCCCTGGGGTCCAGTCACCACCTACTGCCAGTCCCTCAGCCCTGTAGAGAGTACAGCAGAGGCCAACCCTCAGGGCTACCCCCGCTCCAAGAAGAGGCGCATTGAAGGTAAAGTGCTGTGAATGCAGGTATCAGGGTGCTCAGTGCTACTTCCTTGATCGCCACTACCTAGATACGCAGCATATTGGCTTTTGCCTCCTTCAAACTCTTGCATTTGGTCAAATAAGTATTTCATTAATCACCTACTATCACTAAGGGTACTCATTTTCTTCAAGGTTTATCTAGCCAACTAAAAACAGCGAACTTCTGTGAAAAATTAAATAGAAACTAATCATAAAACCAGAGATTGAACTCAGAAATCTGTACATTTAGGATGCCTCTCTGTGACATCTTGTTATTTTCCAATTTTTAAAGATTTTTATATAACCTTCATGATTTTTTAATCTTCAGATCACTACCTGTCTTATAATTTACCTGTTGTTTTCTTTAAACTGATTTTCTTTTTTTTTTTAAATATAGTCTCATCTTAAGTGGTAATATCCTAGAAATCACAAGTTTGAGGTGTGTGTTTGTGCTTTTTAGGGTACATTTTATTTTTATTTTTTTAATTTTTTTTTGTGGTACGAGGGCCTCTCACTGTTGTGGCCTCTCCCGTTGCGGAGCACAGGCTCCAGACGTGCAGGCTCAGCGGCCATGGCTCACGCGCCTAGCTCCTCTGCGGCATGTGGGATCTTCCCGGACCGGGCCACGAACTCGTGTCCCCTGCATCGGCAGGTGGACTCTAAACCACTGCACCACAAGGGAAGCCCTAGGGTACATTTTAAAATATTAGTAGTCATTCTCCATTCTCCCCATTCCCCCAGCCTAGGCAGCATAACTAATCTACTTCCTGTCTCTGGGTTTGCCTATTCTTAGACCTTTTGTATAAATGGAATCATATGGTATGTGGCCTTGTGTGTCTTTTACTAAGCATCATGTTTTCAAGGTTCATCCATGCTTAGCATTTATCAGTACCTCATAAATTTTCATGACCAAATAACATTCCATTGAGTGGATATGCCATATTTTATTTATCCATTCATCAGTTAATTGACATTTAGGTTGTTTCCACTTTCTGTTAGGCATAATGCTGCTGTGAACATTCACGTGTAGGTTTTTGTGTGGATGTAGGTTTTCACTTCTCTTGAGATATACCTAAGAACTGAAATTGCTGGATCATACGGTAACTCTATGTGTAACTTTATGAGGAACTACCAAATTGTTTTCCAAAGTGCCTACATCATTTTACAATCCCAACAGCAATGTACAAGGGCCCCAGTTTCTCTACATTGATGCCAACACTTGTTACTGTCTTTTTTATTTTATCCATCTCCTAGTGGCTGTGAATTGGTATCTCATTCATTGTAGTTTAAATTTGCATTTCTCTAAGGACTAATGCTGTTGAGCATCTTTTCACATGCTTATTGGCTATTTGTATATCTTCTTCAGAGAAATGTCTGTTCAAATCTTTTGCTCATTTAAAAATTGGGTTTTCCTTTTCTTGTTGAGTTCTTTACATATTCTAGACAAAAGTCTCTTATCAGATGTATGGTACAGAAAAGTGTTCTTCCATTCTGTGGGTTGTCTTAATTTTCTTGATGGTGTCCTTTGAAATACAGAAGTTCTTAATTTTGGTGAAATTCAACTTAACTATTTTTTTTGTTGCTTGTGCTTTTGATGTCTTAAGAAGCTATTGCCTAAAGTCACAAAGATTTATTCCTGTGTTTTCTTCTAAGAGTTTTCTAGTTACAGCTAATACATTTAGGTCTATGATCCTTTTTTTTTTTTTTTTTTTTGCGGTACGCGGGCCTCTCACTGTTGTGGCATCTCCCGTTGCGGAGCACAGGCTCCGGACGCGCAGCCTCAGTGGCCATGGCTCACGGGCCTAGCCGCTCTGCGGCATGTGGGATCTTCCCGGACCGGGGCACGAACCCATGTCCCCTGCATCGGCAGGTGGACTCTCAACCACTGCGCCACCAGGGAAGCCCTGTGATCCATTTTGAGTTAATTTTTGTGTGTGTTGTGAGGTAGGGTATGAATTCATTTTAATGTCTTTTGTATACCACCTAAGGACATACTATATGCAAGATACCGTGTTAGGTGTTTTAGAGGCCATGAAGGATTCTCAAGCAGCTTATCATCTAACTGAAAAGAAAGAAAATACATTTATAGAAAATCTGAGTTATGAAGTCACCAGTAAGTAATAAATTCCCAGGGATTTGACAGATGAATGCTATAGAATTCAGGGAAGGAAGGTATCATTTTAAGTTTAGTTGATCTATGAAGGCTTTATCAAGAAGATGGGATTTAAGCTGGATCTTGAAAAATGGGTAAGATTTATATAAGTTGACCAGAGGAGTGAGTATCATGGGCTAGCAGAAGAGCACAAGCAGACCATAGAAAGGTAAGATTTTGCCAAAGCACATAGATGTATAGCTTGGTTTGCCTAAAACAGAGTTTGTAAAGGTAGGAGAAAACTGAAAAGGTCCGTTCCATTGTTCATTCACCAGACACTTAATGAGCACCTTGTGCTCAGTTGTGCTGGCAATACTGCAGTGAACTTTCTTTCGAACAGTGTCAGATAGTGATGCATGCTGTGGAAGAGGATGGGGAAATACTGGTGAGGTGGGGATTGTGGTCTTACAAAGAGTGATTGGGTAAGGCCTTGGAGAGAACATGAATGCAGGGGAGAAAACTGAAGGAAGTGAAAGAGGGGGTGCCTTGTGTATATCAGAATAGCAGACTAGAGGGTGCAGCCGGTCCAGAGGCCATGGTGGGAATGTCTCTGGCACATTCAAGGAACAGCAGAGAAGGCCGGTATTGCTGAATGGAGACTGTGTAGGATATGAGACCAAAGAGGTCTAGGAGTCCAAAGCATACGAGCCAGAATAAAGACTCCAGCTTTTACTCACAGTGAGATGGGTAAACATTGGAGGATTTGAGCACAGGATTGACAGGATTTGCCTTAAATTTTAAGGGGTTCCTTCTGGCTGCTGTGTTGAGAACCAACCGAAGGAGAGGCAGGGGTTGAAGCCAAGGAGCTGGTGAGGAGGCTGCTATGGGGGCCCAGACAGGAGATGAGAGTGTGTGAGCCAGAGGAGCAGCAGACATGGTGAGAAGCGGCCAGATTCTGGACATATTTCCAAGATATCACTAATAGGACCTCATAATAAGAAAGAATGTAAGATGTAAGAAAGAAAGGAGTTGAGGATGACTCCAAGGATTTTGGCCTAATAATTGGAAGGATGGAGTTGATAGCACCTGAGATGGGGAAGGCTGTGAGTGAGAAATGAGACCAGGGCTTTGGTATGAGCCGTGTTACTACAGGTGGAGATGTTGGACAGACAGGAATTTGGAGTGAGGGGGGCAGGCAGACTTGAGATAGATGTGGGAGTTGGTACTTAAAGTCATGAACCTGAATGGCTAAGGAAGCCAGTGAAGATGGAGTTAGGGAGAGGTCCCAGGGCTGAATCAATCTGTGGACATTACACCAGTGATAATAGGTTGGAGAGATTAGGAGTCACGTGGGGGCCCAAGGTTTATTCTCTTGGAACACAGCTCACGGACGTGGCTCTTCCCTGTTTCGGTAGCCCTCTGCTTAAACCAGAAGCAGCTCACTCTCCGGTTGCCGGTTTCAGTGTACAAACAAGGCTGTGGGGAGGGAGGGTAATGGGGGTATGAACATTTACAGTTGACAAATACTAATATGGATTTGAGTTATGTTTTAAAAATAGCATTTCCTAGGCTTTCTAAGACATTTTGGGGTTTTTTTCTCCTCCTCTGCCTTCCTAGAGCTCTGCAGGAGAGAGTCCTTAATATTTTAAGCCCCAGGTCTTCCATTTACCCTTCATATTAGAACTGTGCTGACATTGCAGTTATCTCATTTTTTCTGGCTTCTAAAAAATCCAGTCTCCCGTTTTTCTGTTTCTCCTTAACCCTCGTGTTTCCTCCCTCTTTTCAGGCCATTCTAAGCTTTTTCTCACTACAGAAATCTTGAATGAATAGGATTTCAGATGTCTTCATTGATTAACTGAGACCTCTCAATCTTAGGGACTCCAACCCTCTCTCACATTCGTGTTTGTACGTTACTGTTTATCTGTGGAATGTATGTCTCTTTCCTTTTTGTTTTCTAAGCTGTGTAATGAGCTTTTCTTGGACAAGTCCTTGGTACAATTCTGTAAACCCTACTTTTTATAGTACATAGGGCTGTCCTCGTTTTTAGTCGTGTCATAATGAGACCATCTAGATTTTCCATTCCCTTCTTTTATAACTTTTCCTTACCAAATTCTGAGCAGGTCTTGAAAAACTTAAAGTGTCGGTGGTGGTACCTGGTCTACAGTTAACATGTGCCTCTGCTGCTTTGCAGGCCCCTCCAGGCGGCACAGAGAGGACATCTCTGCATCACAGGAGGAAAGCCTACAGCTGAACAGTATCCCACCCACACCCACCCTCACCTCAACGGCTGTGAAAAGTAGGCAGCCCCTGGGGGGATTGGAAGAGATGGAAGAAGGCGGCGGCTCAGAATTGGCATTTACCCAAGGGTGCGGCCCCAGGAGAGTCCGGCTGTGATGTCCCAGTTCGGTGTCTCGTCATTTCTGTTGTGTTGTTCCCTCCCACAGCACCCCCTCATTCTCGGGTTCTTCTCCAGTCCTTTCCCCTTTCTTTAGCTTTACATTTTCTCTTTTCCCCTCCACCCTGAGCTTTTTACTGGCTTTCATGCTGGCCACTTTACCTCCTCTTTTTACCTTTATTTATTTATTTTTTTTTTTGCGTTACACGGGCCTCTCACTGTTGTGGCCTCTCCCCTTGCGGAGCACAGGCTCCGGACGAGCAGGCTCAGCGGCCATGGCTCACGGACCCAGCCGCTCCGCGGCATGTGGGATCCTCCCAGACCGGGGCACGAACCCGCGTCCCCTGCATCGGCAGGCGGACTCCAAACCACTGCGCCACCAGGGAAGCCCTACCTTTATTTTTAACCCTTGTCACTTATCCACCTTCATTCCCAACAGCCAGCCCCTTTTAGGTGCCCAGAGGTTAAGGTCCTCGAGTCCACAGCATTTCCAGACTCCACTCAACTCTTTGGGTCCTGGTCTGGGCAGCCGGCTGACCCGGTGAGCTTTTCTCATCATCTTCTGTCTTCACTCCAGATGTCACCCATTGTGAGGGGATTCTTTCCTTCTCATTGCTTCTATGCTGGTGCTTTGTGGACTTGTTTTAACCACAGAACACTTCCTTCCAGTGTAACATGGAACCCTAGTATGTAAAACAGATATCAGTAGAGCTGCTTTGATTGAAGCTGGAGTGGGACTCTGGAGCCCTGGTCTGCTTGCTGCCCACCCTGTTCCCCTGGGGTGCCTCTGAGAAACTCTCAGGGGTCCTTGAAAACCTCTACTCTTTGCCACTGTTTCCAGGCTCAGCCTGATGGAAGAGGATGAAGAAGAATTAGAAATTCAGAATGACTCAAGTGAAGAGTGGCAAGGTACAGGCAAGGTGAGTGGATCCAACAGTCCCTTCTCCCTCTAGAACTGGAAGCAGATGTGAGGGAGAGAAACTATTGTGATTCTCCTCTGTCCTGATGTTGCCTTGTCCTTGGAAGCTGCCCAAGACGTTTTGAAAGAATCACAGAGTAAAGGAGGAAGGGTTTGTAAGTTGCTGTTGACTTTGTTTGGACTTTAAGGAAATAGGGGGAAAAAATTTTAAATACCATTGGACTGGAATAACACCCCCACACTCTGAATCTCCTTATAGGTATTTTGCCTCTTAATCTCCTAAGAATTAAAGGGAGTCCTAGAGCTAGACAGAGATGGAAGGTCACCCAGTCTCCAGCCTTGCAGCCTGTTCAGCAAGTCTCTTCATAACACACGCACACAGGCACAGCCGACCTTCCTTCCTCTCTCCTTAGAGGCTGCCCCAGTCCCTCTTCCTCCAGTCACTCCATTTTCTACCCTTGCCTGCCTGCTTTGTCAGGAGGATATGCTGCCAGTTCGGTAGGAAAAGCATGCAGTTCGAGTGAGGAGACCTAAAAGTCTTCCCGTTTTACCACTTTATCAAGTTAGCTCCTTAACCCTTCTCAATCCCCTCATCTTTAAAATGGACCTTTTACACAAAATACGAAGTGAAGGCGCCTTATAAACAGAAAAGGATTGTGTGTCAGCTGCTGTTCTGCTCCCTTCTCTTCTCTTTGAAGGTGGAGAAAGGACACAGTAGAAGAGGGGAGTGGAGGTTTTGTGCTCAAAGGGAAAACCAGATAACATGTTCAACCCAGAGACTAGACAGCAAGGCCTCTATTAGTCTTTCCTAAAGTCCCCTCAGGAAAAACCCCATTCTCTCGTTCCAAAGCTGAACAAATTTAAGGGTCTCAGTTGGCAGGCCAGGAGAGGAAGCACTTCTCTGATGACTCTGACGCTGCTGCCCACTCTGACTTTGCTCCTCTTCCCTCGCTGGCTGCTTCAGGGACCTACCCCAGCCTTCAAGCTTGTCACAAGAGACTGGAAAGGGACCTTTTGTTGTTGTTTGCAGGTGATGATGGGAGTGGGGAGGGACCTTACTGATTTTTGATCTCATTCTCTCTAGCAGTCTTCCCCCAGTGAGCACGGGCTGGACCTCTTAGATTTTACAGAGCTGAACACTGAGGTGAGCGTCCCCAAAACAGACTGTGTGGAAGGCACATTAAGAGGAGTTGTGCATCCTTGGGAGATGCTGGCAGGTAGCACATGTGCTTGTCAAGTAGGTGGAAAGAAAGGCCACAGCCCCTGGCCTGCTGTCTCAGCTGCCTTGGGGCTTTAGGGGTATCCTGCGGGAGGGGTGGTACAGGAAGAGAATGAGAGTTGTCCTCTGGAGGACCTTGCAGTCATCTCTTTGCCCTTTGGTCTGTTGTTAGGTCTCTGTATCTTACTTTCATCTTTCTCATTGTAGGATTTCTGACATGACCCTGTGTCCCTCCCCATCTTCACTCCCCACCTCTACGACATGACCACTTGGAAAAGGCTAATGGGAAACGGAGCAAAAGGAATCATCACTTCCCCACCCCTGGTCTCTGAGGGGAAGGAGAGGTGGGCTGTGCCTTTCAAACCTGACGTTTCTCTGATGCTGCTAGGATAGAGCAGTCATAAGCCCCCTGTCCTTCCTGGTGTGCCATGGCTCTGTCCTTCTGTTTGAGCAGAGTGCCTATTTTCTGCTGTTTGGAGGGGTGGGAGCTTCACCTCAGTATTGGAGAGAGGCACTGCCTGTGTTGAGTGGAAGGAGCCCATTAGTTTTTCTGTATTTTGGGAATGTCTTTCCTAGCCTCTTTTGTGCCTTGCTGATTTAGCTCAATAAACATGTTTGAGTCAATTCCGGGTTGTGGCTTGAGAGACTGTTAAACTGATGGAGGTCAGGTTCTTTCCTGGAGTCTTAGGCAGCTCTGCCTAGCCCTGTGGTCCCATGTACCAGGTGCATTGCATCCCTGCACACACACACCCCGCTAGGTGCTTTGTACGCTGGCTTTTAGGGATGTATTGCTTAGTAAGTGGGAGACTGGCTGCCTTTGAGTAGTTTATCTAGTGGAGACAGTTTAGGCTGAAGAGGGAAGGTAAGAGTAGCATCCTGATCAGCTGAAGGGTGGACCTACCCGTCTCACCTCCACTGAGACCAGGCCAGTCCACATATCTTGGCAGCCTTCACTCAAAGGTTCTTTCCAGGCATAATTTCATGCCCTCATCCCAGAGACACCTGTCATAGCTTGAACTTTTATAGAATCTCAGTATCTGAGAGTTTGGAAGAAACTTAGAAGTTATTCTGAATGACCAGCCCCAAATCCTCAACACCACCGTCTCCTTCATCCTTTCCTTCCCTAGCTAGTTCCTCACCAAGTCCTGGCAGGTTATTCTCCAGAATGTCTCTGATCTCTCTCTCTTCTCACAGTGCTTGCTATCATCTCTCACCCAGTCTGCCACAAAATAGCCTCTGGATGCTGGACTCCTTAAAACTCTGACTTGTTCTTGTTCTGCTTCCTGGAACAGCAGAGCGCCTCTGTTCTCTCCTTTCCCTCTGACAAGCAATCAAATACATGAAAACACTGTCGTCTCTTTCTGCTTTCACTGTTTCCTTCTGTGGTTTAAGGAACTCTTCAGCCTCTCCTTTTAAATAGGACTTTGAGTTCTTCCCTGTCCTGGGCATCTGCTGTAATTTCAAGTTCTCACTGTGTGGTGTCCCAGGCTGGACACAGTCATCCAGCTGGTCTAGGGGTTTCTGCAGGAGGAGCCATGATTTCCTGTGATTAGGTCACTCAGCCAAACAAGCTCATTTCTTCTTCCTTCCCCCTCCGTCCCTGCCAAATAAAAGCTAGAAGTTGGGTTTGTGAGTCTCATTTTAGAAAGGCAGCCTACCAGTGCCCTGGGAATCTTTAGCCTGTATTCAGTGGAACAGTTCCAGAGAGCGGAGCTTTTCTGTGGGATCTGGGAGCAGAGTGAGAAAACTAAGGTAAAGATATAGAGGTAGAGGTCACTAGGGATCCAGGAGGGGGAAGAGGAGTCCCAAGTTATTAAATGCCTGCCAAGCTGGTACTTCACAAGATCAAAAGAGAAAGTTGGAAGCTCTGTAAATGTGGAGATCTTTATGCAGCTGACAGACCAGTGTGGTAGATAGAGCCCCAACCTTAGAATCTGTGCAAGTTTTATAACGTGTTCCCCAAATTCTTTGCCACTCAGTATATTGAGAGTTTGGGTCTAAGTCCTTTCCCCTTTGAATATGGGCTCTGTGAGTGCTAGATTAACAGAATATGGTGGAGTGTTGCTGGGCCAGTTTCCAAGCCCAGACCTTGAACAAACTGGCAGCTTCCACGTCCTGTTTCTTGAGATGTTTACTCTTGGCACCCAAGCACCATGCTGTGAGAAAGCCCAAGCAGCCACATGGAAAGGCCACATGTAGGTGTCCCTCCAGCAGACCTAGCTGAGGTCCCAGCCTGTGTTGAGCATCAGCCACAAGAAGTGGTTCAGATGTGAATCAGATGATCCCAACACCCAGCTTTTGAGTCTTCCAGCTGAGGTCCCAGGCATCAGAGAGCAGAGACAAGCCATCTTTCCTGTACCTTTTCCAGATTCCTGACCCATAGAATCCATGAGCATGATAAAACAATGGTGTTTACAACACTAGTTTTGTGTGGTTTGTTACGTAGCACTAGTAACTGAAACAGAACCTTAGAGTCATAAGATGCCAGAAGTTTGGACATATTTATCAGTTTAAAAATTATTTATATATTAAAATTTACCACTTATTTATTATACACATTAAGATGTAATGGATGAATTTATGGTGAAATAAATGTTTTTAAATATTTTATTGGTTAACAGTACAAAAAACACTTTTTTGCTCTAAAAGAAACGTTGTACTGAGCAAAGTGAGAAATATTTTTATCGTGATTGCACCCTTCCTACCGTCTTGTTGCGGCTTCTTTGTCTTTGGATGTAGGATATCTTTTTTGGTAGGTTCCAGCATTTTTTTGTCAGTGGTTGTTTTGCAGTTGTGATTTTGGTGTTTTCGTAAGAAGAGGTGAGCTCACGTCATTCTACTCCGCCTATTTTAAGAAACAATTTTAAAATCATGGCTTAACATTTTCTGAAGTTCTAGTTGAAAGTTCATTAAAAACTCTCAAAATAAACTGACCTTCATAACTGAAAAGAGTATGTCTCAAACATATGTAAATCCAAGTAGAATAGGTGCTTCTTTGGCTGCATTTATTACTTTTTAAATAAATGAGTCAAAACCCACTGAGATTCTTCATTTGGAAGACTTGTCAACAGGTCAGAAAATGATTTCCAAGTTCAAATAACAGCATTCTTAAAGGGGGTACATACTGTTTGGAACCACAAAACCACTACGTCCTGTAGCACATAAGTTGCAGTTGGTCGTAATCTTGAATTTGCCTCTATGACCGTAGAATACTGATCTTGTTAGAGGTGAACCATGGCATGAGGATCCCAGTTGAGGGTACCAGTGTCACTTAAAAATACAATGAAGTTAACTTTATTACTGTTATCTTTAAAAATTAGAAATACTAATTTTTCCTGCATGACGCCAGTGGATATTTTGTACCACGTGCAGTGCAAATGCCCCACCTTGACAACTACAGCTCTGAAGCGTTTTGTGCCAGTAATCCCTGTGCTGGCAGAGGCAGGGCTGTGGGCTTCATGAGCAGCAACACCAGCTGGTCAGGCCCAGGCCAGGATGGAACCATAGCTGAGGCCAGTTCCGGCAGGAGAGGTGGAGGCCTCTGCACAGGCTGAACCTTCCCCATGTTGATAAGTGACAGCAAGGAATGCTTTTCAGGGAACTGGCATTGCTGTGCATGGCCTCTTAGCCTTACTGTTGAATCATTGCTTTTAAATCATTTAAAATATTTTTCAGTAAGACTTTTTATTCCCTTGTGACCATGAGCTCTGCCAGAAGGTGAGTTGTTGTTCTCTCCTAAATTATAAAGTGAACAGGGTTTTTCCAGATTGCTGAGAAAAGTCTTCAGCTAAGTGACACTTAAAGTCTTCACTTTGTCCTTTGAACTCCAGTCAACACTGACCCTGGGGGTTACAGGATGAAAGAAGAATTTGTGCTTGGATGACATGAGAGGTTGTGGGGGTGAGGTATTTTCACATGAAAACATTTTGAAGTCTTACTTGAGCTCTATAGTTCCTTCCCAGGGGATAGGGTGGAACATTGCGATCCTGGAAAGGGTCCACAGAACAAGTCACTCTTTAGCACAGATTCACTGAAAACCCTGTGTGTTTAGTTGGGATGGCTGAGAAATAGGCACTGAAGAGTGTGGTCAGGAAGAAGCAGAGAAACAGAAAACCAGCAAACTCACCAAAGATGAACCTGTGAACCTCAGGAAACTAGAGAACAGGAGCCCAGAATCCTGGGGAAACCTGAAGGAAAATATATTTAATTCAGCAGATTAGACCTAGTGATGGGGCAGAGTGTGCAGTAGAAGCTGAAAAGTAAAGCATCTTGTGTTGGTGCTGTAGCCGCTCACATCAGGAGGGGGAGGCATCCCGATCTGGGAACTCAGCACAGTTTCTCTGCTGATGTGGCAGGGGCTGCTGCTTTTGTGACAAGAACCTTGTAATTCAATTTAAATTTTCCACTGGGAGAAGCAGCTCAGCATGGTTGTTAATAGTGTGGGTTCTGGAGCTACACTTTTTGTTCACTGTGTACTACTAGCCTTGTGATACTGGACAAAGTGTTGCCTCTTAAGGTGATTGTTGTGAGTGATTCACATATATTAGCTTCATAGTTACAAATTTAGCATGTAGTGTATACTCAGATATTATCTTTTATTTATATTGTTTTGATGCAGGAACAGGTGGCTTATTACACACATTTAAAATAGATGTAAAAATAAATGAGTCTCATGCTACAAACTCAAATGAGGAATGTCTCATATAAAAGAATGGTCACCAGGATTCACTGAGAGAGGGCTTGAGCCAGTCATGAGCAGAGTGCTACACCTATGCTAAAATCTTCTCAGTTACACTCAAGTAGAGTGTGGTCCCCTGGTGGGCTATTCCTGCTTTACCTAATATTGAAGAGCTGTGAAATTCTGACACCAGTTCAAAGCCTTAAGGGCCTAATTCTAGAGACTGACCACAAGGGCCGTTTTCTCTGCAGCAGGACTTGGGCTGTGGCTCCAAGGATTTCACCAAGAAATGTTAGAGCAGGAGGTGGCCATTAACCAGACCTGTGTTGTCTAACCTGTACCTCAAGGCAAAAGAGGAAAGAGGCCAACATTGATGAATACAGGGCTCATGTAGTTAGATTTAATGACCACCTGTGTCTCCAGAGCTCAAAATTCTGGATACTGTTCAGGAATAGCCAAGAAACTTCTGAGAAAGGATGAGTACCTTCAATATCAAAATGTAAAAGCATTCTACTTAGGACCATTTGATAGTGACACAGGAATAATCAAAACAATGGATAGATTAGGAAGGAGAATCCAGAAGTAGACCCATTTGTGAGAATTTATGATTAAGACACCAAGAGACCAAGGGAATTTGACCAAGATGGAGTAGGAAGACGCTGAATTCACCTCCTCTCATGGGTACACCAAAATTATAACTATTTAGAGAACAATTGTTGGTGAAAAAGACTGGAATCTACCAGAAAAGATCTTCTACAACTAAAGATATTAAAAAGGAACCACAAGATGGGTAAGAGAGGCAGAGTTGGAGTATAGTCAAGACCTATATACCGCCGGAGCAGGCAACCCTCAAACACAAAAGTAATTACAGTTGCAGAGGTTGTCCCCAAGGAGCAAGGGCTCGGAGGCCCACATCAGGCTCCCCAGCCATTGGGAAAATGAGCCCCCCAGAACGGCTTGGAAGGCTGGCGGGGCTTACTTTGGGGAGAGCGAGAGGGCTATGGGAAAGAGACTCCACTGTTAAGGGGTACACCCAAAATCCACATGCTCAGGGACTCAGGGCAGAAGCAGTAATTTGAAAGGAGCCTGAGTCAGAGCCACCTGCGATCTTGGAGAGTCTCCCGGAGCGGCAGGAGGCAACGCAACTGGAGTTCGCCCTGGGGACCTAGATGCTGGCAGCAGCCATTCCGGGGAGCTTGTTCTGCCACAAGGACCCTGGTGCTGGTAAGTACCATTTTGGAATCCTCCCTCCAGTTCGTTAGCCTTGGGACCTAGCCCCACCACTGGTCCTCACACCCAAGAGCCTGTAGGCACCAGTTCGGGGATATGTCAGGCCAAGCAGCTAGCCTGGGCTCAGGGGGTCCTGGGGCTGGTACCCGTCTGCTGCTGGTATGTTGGCTGGGTCCTGACATAGCAAACTGCAGGGCTGGGGTGGTCCTGGGGTTGGTGTCTGCCCACTGGTGGGCCAGATTGGGGTCCAGGGCAGCCCCACCCACCAGCAGGAAGGCTTCCTTAAGACCCTCTGAGGTCACAGGCAGTGTCCACTGCGGGGCACGGGACCTGACTTCACCTCACACACTAAACCCAGGACCCAGCTCCACCCACCAGTTGGCAAGCACCAGTCCCAAGACACCCTGGGCCCTAAGTCCACGTACTAGTGAGCTGGCACTAGGCTGAGGACCAGCCTCACACCAGTGAGCATTCACTAGCCCTACCCACTAGCAGGTAGATATTAGCCGCAGACCACAGTATGCCATGGCAGGACCTAGGCCACCTATCAGCAGGCAGGTAGGCACCAGCCCTAGCATCCCCCAGGCCCTGGCCCTGCCCACAAGCAGGTCAACTTCAGCTCTGGGACACCTTGGGCCTCTTAGCCAGAGAACTCAGGATCTAGCACCACCCAGCTAGCCAGCTGACACCACCATCAGGATTCCTGGGGCCCCCTGGGGTTCTGCAACCAGCTGCCTTGTGACCTGGCCCCAACTAGTTGATGGGCTCTGCACAAGGCAGGGTCTAGAAGCCAACTGGACTGGGGGCCGGCTCTGCCTACCAGACTGCCCATGGTAATTAGCTAGCCACAACAGCCCACATAGGGGGCACCCCTAGAGCACGTAGCCCTGGTGACCAGAGGGGAGTGCACTGCTGGGATGTATAGGACGTCTCCTACAAAACGCCAGTTTTCCAAGGTCAGGAAATGTAACCAATCTAGCAGTTACATAGAAATAAAAACAGCAGATCAGGCAGAATGAGGTGACCGAGGAACATGTTTTAAATGAAGGAAAAAGATAAAGTGTGGGGGGCTTCCCTGGTGGCGCAGTGGTTGAGAATCTGCCTGCCAATGCAGACGACACGGGTTCGAGCCCTGGTCTGGGAAGATCCCACATGCCATGGAGCAGCTGGGCCCGTGAGCCACAATTGCTGAGCCTGCGCGTCTGGAGCCTGTGCTCCGCAGCAACAGAGGCCGCGATAGTGAGAGGCCTGCGCACCGCAATGAAGAGTGACCCCCCACTTGCCACAACTAGAGAAAGCCCATGCACAGAAATGAAGACCCAGCACAGCCATAAATAAATAAATAAATA
>NW_006796716.1:4706752-4720282 GCF_000442215.2 Lipotes vexillifer | reverse complement strand
CTTTTTTTTAAAAAAAAAAAAAAAAAGATAAAGTGTGGGAAGAAGAACTAAGTGAAGTGGAGGTGATAGGCAATTTATTCAATAAAAAGTTGAAGGTAACAATTGTAAAGATGATCAGAGAAACTCAGAGAAGAATGGATGAACAGAGTGAGGAGTTAGAAGTTTTTAAGAAAGAATATACAAAGAGGAATGAAATAGAGATGAAGAATTTAATAACTGAAATGAAAGATACACCAGAAAGAACAGATTAAAGTGATAACAGAGGAATGGATCAGTGAGCTGGAAGACAGTAGTGGCAACTGCTGCAGAAGAATAAAAAGAAGTGAGGACAGTACAGCTGGAGCACACTAACACTCACTGTATAGAGGTCCCAGAACAGAAGGAGAAGAGAGAGAGAAAGGGGCAGGAAACATATTTGAAGAGAGAATGGTGGAAAACTTGCATAATCTGGGAAAGAAAACAGACATTCAGGTCCAGGAAGCACAGAGTCCCAAACAGGATCAACCCAAAGAGGATTACACCAAGACACATTGTAATTAAAATGGCAAAAATTAGGGCTTCCCTGGTGGCGCAGTGGTTGAGAGTCCGCCTGCCGATGCAGGAGACGCGGGTTCGTGCCCCGTTTCGGGAGGATCCCACATGCCGCGGAGCGGTTGGGCCCGTGGGCCGTGGCCACTGAGCCTGCGCGTCCGGAGCCTGTGCTCCGCAAATGGGAGAGGCCACAACAGTGAGAGGCCCACATAACGCAAGGAAAAAAAAAAAAAAAAAAGGCAAAAATTAGACAATGTTAAATGCACTAAGGGAAAAGGAACAAGGTACATACAAGGGAATTCCCATAAGGCTATCAGCTGACTTTTCAGCAGAAACTGCAGGCCAGAAGGGAGTGGCATGATATGGTGATGAAAGGGAAAAACCTACAACTAAGAATACCCGGCAAGGTTTTCATTCAGATTTGATGGAGAGATCAAAAGTTTTATAGACAAGCAAAAGCTGAAAGAGTTCAGCACCACCAAACTAGCATTACAAGAAATGTTAAAGGGACTTGCCTAAGCAAAAAAAAAAAAAAAAAAAACCACTACTAGAGACATGAAAATTACAAAAAGAAAAAGCTCGTTGGTAAAGGCAAATACACAGGAAAGGTAGTAAGTTAACCACATACAAGCTATTAGGAAGGTTAAAAGGCAAAAGTAGTACAATCATGGATGCTCACGATTAATAGTTAAAGGGTACACAACAAAAAGATATTAAAATGCATTTGAAATCAAGAGATCAACTTAATCACACATATATAGATTGCTATATGTAAACCTCATGGTAATAAACCAAAAATCTGTAATAGATACACAAAAAATAGAAAAGAATTCAAACGTAACACTAAAGATAGTCATCAATTCACAAAGGAATAGGACAAAAGAAGAACAAAAAAACTACAAAAACAACCAGAAAACGATTAAGAAAGTGGCAAAAGTGCATACCTATCAGTAATTACTTTAAAAGTAAATGGACTAAATGCTCTAATCAAATGATATACAGTGGCTGAATGGATACAAAAATAATACCCATATATATGCTGCCTATAAGAGACTTCAGATCTAAAGACACACAAAGTGAGGGAATGGAAAAAAGTATTCCATGCAAATGAAAATCAGAAGAAAGCTGGGGTAGCAATACTTGTATCAGACAAAACAGGCTTTACAATAAAGGCTGAACAAGAGACAAGAACATTACATAATGATCAAGGGATCAATCCAATAACAATGAATAAAAATATATATGCACACAACATAGAACACCTAAATACATAAAGCAAATATTAACAGACATAAAGGGGAAAATTGACAGTAACAGTAATAGTATGGGACTTTAACACTCCACTTATATCAATGGACAGATCATCTAGAGAGAAAATCAGGGGATCACTGGACCAAATGGACTTTATATATATATATTACATTCCATCCAAAAGCAGGAGAATACACATTCTTTTCAAGTGCACATGGATCATTCACCTGGTTAGATCACATGCTAGGCCGCAAGACAAGTCTCAGCAAATTTTTGAAAATTGAAGTCATATCAAGTATTTTTTCCAACCACAATGCTATGAGACTAGAAATCAACTACAGGAAAAAAAAAAAAAAAAACCCTGCAAAAAGCACAAACACATGGTGGCTAAACAAATGCTACTAAATAACCAATAGGTCAATGAAAAAAAATCAAAGAGAAAATTAAAAAGTACCTGGAGACAAATGGAAATGAAAACACAACAATCCAAAATCTATGGGACATGGCAAAAGCAGTTCTTAGCGGGAAGTTTATAGTGATGTAAGCCTACCTCAGGAAACAAATATCAAACAACATGACCTAACACCTAGAACTACAAAAAGAAGAATAAAACCCAAAGTTGGTATAAGGAAAGAAATCATAAAGAGCAGAAATAAATGAAATAGAGATTTAAAAAGCAATAGAAAAGATCAGTGAAGTTAAAACCTGGTTCTTTGAAAAGATAAAATTGATAAACCTTTAGCCTGACTCATCAAGGAAAAAAGAGTGCCCAAATCAATAAAATCAGAAACAAAAATGGAAAAGTTACAACCAACACCACAGAAGTACAAAGGATTATAAAAAGTTACTAGACAGCTATATGCCAATAAAATGGACAACCTAAAAGAAATGGACAAGTTCCTAGAAATGTACAATCTCTCAAGACTGAACCAGGAAGAAATAGAAAATGTGAACAGACCGATGATCACTAATGAAATTGAATCAGTAATTTAAAAAACTCCCAACAAACAAAAGACCAAGACCAGGTGACTTCACAGGTGACTTCTACCAAACATTTAGAGAAGAGTTAACACCTATCCTCAAACTATTCCAAAAAATTTGCAGAGAAAGCAATGCTTCTGAACTCATTCTATGAAGCCAGCATCACCCTGATACCAAAAGCAAAGATATCACAAAAAAAGAAAGAAAAGTATAGGCCAATATCACTGATGAACATAGATGCAAAGATCCTCAACCAAATACTAGCAAATCAAATCCAACAATACATTAAAAGGATTATACACCATGATCAAATGGGGTTTATCCCAGGGATGCAAGGATGGGTCAGTATCTACAAATCAATGTGTTACATCACATTAACAAATTAAAGCATAAAAATCATATAATCATCTTAATAGATGCAGAAAAAGCTTTTGACAAAATTCAACATCCATTTATGATAAAAACTCTCCACAATGGGTATAAGAATATACTTTGATGTAATGCCATATATGATAAGCCCACAAATAACATCACAGTCAACAGTGAAAAGCTGAAAGCACTTCCTCTAAGATCAGAAACAAGACAAGGATGCCCACTGTCACCAGTTTTATTCAACAATAGTATTGGAAGTTCTTGCCACAATAATCAGAAAAGAAAAATAAAGAAAAACACCAAAATTGGAAAGGAAGAAGTAAAATTGTCACTGATTGCAGATGGCATGATTAATGATTTTCCATATGTAGAAAATCCTACAGATGCCACCAAAAATCTACTAGAAATCATCAAATTCAGTAAAGATGCAGGATACAAAATTAAAATACAGAAATCTGCTGCATTTCTCTACACTAACAACAAACTATCAGAAAGAGAAATTAAGGAAATAATCCCATTTGTAGTCATATCAAAAGAATAAAATTCATAGGAATAAATCTACCTAAGGAGATAAAAAACCTGTACTTGGAAAACTAAGACACTGCTGAAAGAAACTGATTGAAGACAACACAAACAGATGGAAAGATATACCGTGTTCATGGGTTGGAAGAATACTATTAAAATGATCATACTACCCAAGGCAATCTATAAGGTCAGTGCAATCCCAATCAAAATACTAATGACATTTTTTTCACAGAACTAGAACAAATAATTCTAAAATCTGTATGGAAACACAAAGACCCCAAATAGCCAAAACAATCTTGAGAAAGAAGAACAAAGCTGGACGTATCACGCTCTGTGACTTCAGACTATACTACAAAGCTACAGTAATCAAAGCAGTATGGTACTGGCACAAAAACATTCACATTGATCAACAGAAAAGAAGAGAGAGCTCAGAAATAGACCCATACATTTACAGTCAATTAATCTATGACAAAGGAGGCAAGAATATACAGTGGGGAAAAAAACAGTCTCTTCAATAAGTGGTTCTGGGAAAACTGGACAGCTATATGTAAAAGAATGAGATTAGACCACTTTCTCACACCATACAAAAATAAACTCAAAACGGACTAAAGATCTAAATGTAAGATCGGAAACCATAAAGCTAGAAGGAAACATAGAACACTCTTTGATATAAATCATAGCAATGTATTTTTTAAATCTTTTGCCAAGGGCCAAGGAAATAAAAGTAAAAATAAACAAGTGGGACTTATTTAAATTTAAAAGCTTTTGCACAGCAAAAAATACCATTGACAAAACAGAAAAACAACTTACTGAATGGGAGAAAATATTTGCAAATTATATGATTGATAAGGGGTTAATACCCAAAATTTATAAACAGCTTGTATAACTCAATACTTTAAAAAAAATATTTATTTATTTATTTGGCTGCGCCAGGTCTCAGTTGCAGCATGCGAGATCTTCATTGCCACGTGCAAGATCTTCGTTGTGGCATAGGGGATCTTTCAGTTGCGGCATCCGGGATCTAGTTCCCTAGCCAGGGATCGAACCCAGGCCCCCTGCATTGGGAGCACGGAGTCTTAACCACCGGACCACTTAGGGAAGTCCCATAACTCAATATTTTTTTAAAAAACAATTTAAAAATGAGCAGAAGACCTGAATAGACATTTTTCCAAAGAAGACAAATGTTGGCCAACAGGCACATGAAGAGATGCTCAACATCACTAATCATCAGAGAAATTCAAATAAAAACCATGATGAGTTATCACCTCACACTTTTCAGAATGGCTAGCATCAAGAAGACCACAAATAACAAATGTTGGTGAGGAGGTGGAGAAAAGGTAACCATTGTACGCTGTTGTTGGGAAAGTAAATTAGTGCAGCCAATTGGTGGAAACAGTGTGGAGGTTCCTCAAAAAACTGAAAATAAAACCACCGTATGATCCAGCGATTCCACTCCTGGGCATATATCCAAAGAAAATGAAACACTAATTTGAGAAGATGCAAGCGCCCCAATGTTCATAGCAGCATTATTTACAATAGCCAAGATATGGAAGCAACCTAAGTGTCTATCAACAGATGAATGGATAAATAAGTGTGGTGTACATATATACAATGGAAAACTACTCAGCCATAAAAAAGAATGAAATTTTGCCATTTGCAACAGTGTGGATGGACCTGGAGGGTATTATGTTTAGTGAAATAAGTCAGACGGACTTCCCTGCTGGCACAGTGGTTAAGAATCCACCTGCCAGTGCAGGGGACATGGGTTTGAGCCCTGGTCCGGGAAGATCCCAGATGCTGCGGAGCGACTAAACCCATGCGCCCCAACTACTGAGCCTGCGCTTTGGACCCCGCGAGCCACAACTACTGAACCCACACGCCACAACTACTGAAGCCCACGCGCCTAGAGCCCGTGCTCCCAACAAGAGAAGCCACCACAATGAGAAACCTGCAAACCCCAACAGAGAGTAGCCCCCGCTCGCTGCAACTAGAGAAAGCCCGTGCGCAGCAACAAAGACCCAACACAGCCAAAAATAAACAGAGAAAGACAAATACTCTATGTTATTACTTATATGTGGAGTCTAAAAAATACAGCTAGTGAATATAATAGAAATGAAGCACTCACAGATATAGAGAACAAACTAGTGGTTCCAAGTGGGAGAGGGAAGTGTGGAGGGGCAAGATAGGGGTGGGGGATTAAGAGGTACAAACTACTATGTATAAAATAAATAAGCTACAAAAATTTAGTGTGTAACACAGGGAATATAGCCAATATTTTATAATAATTATAAATGGAATATAACCTGTAAAATTGTGAATCACTGTGTTGTACATCTGAAACTTGTATAATTTTGTACCTTAATTGTACCTCAGTTTAAAAAAAGAATAAGCCTTCAAGGATTGTACAGCACAGGGAATATAGCCAATATTTTATAATTTTAAGTGGAGTATAATCTACTTAAAAATTTGAATCATTGTGTTGTACACCTGAAACTAGTAACTCAACTATATACATCAATAATAATAATAAATTTAAAAGATGGCAAGTGACTATTCAACAAGTAGTTTGAAGGCATCTGGCTATCCACCTAAATTGTAAAATAACACCACCTCCAAATTAAAATTATTCATGGGCTAAAAATAAACCCTCATAAGAGTTAAGCATAAAAAGAAAACTATAAAGTTATTTTTATAATTTGGCCCTCCTAAGCAATACACAAAATCCAGAAACAATAAAAGATTGATAATTTTAGCCTTATGGAAAATTAAAATGGGGAGGGAAAAGGGAATGGGCAGGCTGGTGGAAAACAGTAATGTTTTCTACTCTGTGTGTTTTGAATCTTATACAATGAGAACTTACTGGGGACAACGTGGCTTACAAGACTAAAGAAAATGGAAAATTTTGTGAGTAGTTAACTTCGTGCCATGGCTTTTCATCCATTGCTCACCCAGTATTGAGCTCCTCTATGTGTACTTGGACTGTGTGGAGGTTAATAAAAGACCCGCCACCTAGGGCCCGCTATCTGTGCAATGGTTGTCCAAGAAGGAAAAGCTCACTCAGTTCAGCTTCCTGGAGTGGGTGGGATTTGATCTGGCCCTTGCAAACTGGGGAGAAGATAAGGGTCTTCCAGGCTAGGGAGACTGAGGTCGGCATCCCCACATGCCCAGCTGCTTGGCACCCACGCTGGGCTGGGCCTCCTTGAAGTGGGCGAGTTTTGCACAGGCCTCCCCTGTGTCGGGAACAGTAGTGGAGGAAGTGGTGAGAGTGGGTCAGAGTCAGGTTTGGAGATTGGCACACCAAGCCTGAGAGAAGTTCAAAGGGTTGAGAGAATGAATGCTACCTGGGCTGGGAGCAGTGAAGTGACTGGAGGCCCTGCTTATCCAGCCTCTCAGGTGTGGATGGGGTGGTAGAGTTTACTTAAGAGGCCGACTGGCTAACACCACAGGATTAGAAGAGATGCTGAGTCAGGGGCATGTGTGCAGAGCAGGCCTCAGGGGATCACAGCCCTGAGGTGGGGCCACCTCTCAGTTCTCACCACACCCTGGACAGGAGTCCTCAACACAGACCCGTGGCTCTAAGCTTGGGCTCACCAAGCTACTCTCACTCCAGATGCAAGCTCAGCACAGGATAAGACAGGACACAAAGCCTTCTGATCACTTGTCACTGCTTACAGCAGCCTGCTGGTCAATTTTCATTCTGTAAACGAACATACACGGGGAAGCAATTTACAGCAACACTTTGTGGGGAAAGATGGCTTGTGTCCGAGAGGTGGGAGTGGTAAGAAGAGGTCAGGTGGTCAGGATGGGAAGCCTTCAGAATTTCCTGATGGGCTGGAGATGCGTGAAGAGTCACAGGTGACTATGCACCTTTGGCCTTCGCAGCTAGAAACCAGTTGCCCTCAGCTGTGGGAAGGAAGGCTGCAGATGGGGCAGAGTTCCGTAGGCAAGCCACCAGTCAAGCTGTGCCTGCCTCTTAGGTTGCTCCCCTGCTAGTTCTCCTGCTTACAGGTCTTCCTCTTCCCAAGTTCCACCACTTCCCTACCCCTTAGCTGGGGGTGAGGGGGGGTGTCAGTGCCTTCTTCCTAAGGAGAAACCCAGGGGGGGCCCTCCCTCCCATGGGAAGGATCATCTCAGGTCCCCCTGTGGCGTCTCTTCCCTTCCCCCTCCCACCCTTCCCCAGAGCCTGCCCAGGGTTGGTACCCACAGGCAGGGCTGGGAAGGGAACCTGAGCCACCAGCCTGCTCACACTAAAGCACAGCCTGGGGACAGGGAAAACCTTGTCACTGTCACTTTAAGGCTCCTGAGGGAGGGGGTCCTCAACCCTGGATTCACCCCCCTGAGGAAGACAGAGAAGGAAGTGGGGCAGGTTTGCGGAGAGCACCAAGCAGCGCTCCTAGGGCCCGCTCACACATAAAAACTTCCTGCGATGAGACCGGAAACACAGGTGCTGTCCCCAGCACGGCAGCCCCCAGAGCCTGGGCCAGAGGGGAGCCATGGACAGGCCCCGGGCCCTGGGCCTGCTCTTGGCGCTGCTGACTCTCTGCATCACTGCTGGTGAGTGGGGGCCAGAGAGATGCAGAGGCCATGGGGATGGGGCAGAGACCCAGGTCTGGGTCCTAGCTCCTGTGCCCATATCTCACAGGGACTCCTGAGGTGTGGGTGCAGGTTCAGATGGAGGCCACCAAGTCCCCGTCCTTCACTGTCCGCTGTGGATTCCTGGGATCTGGCTCTATCTCCCTGGTCACTGTAAGCTACGGGGGCCCTGATGGTGCCGGAGGGACCACGCTGGCGGTGTTGCACCCAAAGTTCGGCACTCAGCACTGGAACCCTGCCTGCCGGGCCCGCTGGGAAACCAGAACCAGCATCTCCCTCACCTTGGAAGGGTCCGAGGGGAGAAGCTCCAGTCCCAACACCACCTTCTGCTGCAAGTTTACTTCCTTCCCTGAGGGCTCCCAGGAGGCCTGTGGGAACATCTCCCTCAGCCCAGACCAAGGTGGGGCTGATGAGGAGAAGGGGCCCCGGGAGGACAGGGAGGGACTTGGGGGTGCCAGGCACCTAACCGGTATGTCTCTCTCTGTGCACAGGGCTCCCTGCTCCTGCTCCTACTCCAGCCACCATGCTGCGAGCTGACCTGGCTGGGATCTTGGGGGTTTCGGGGGTCCTTCTCTTTGGCTGCGTCTACCTCCTCTACCTCCTGCGTCGGCAAAGGCACTGGTGAGACAGAGCCTCTGCTGATCCAAATCCCCACGGCACTGGGCCAGCCACATGCTTTGCCTCTGACCCTCCTAACTCTCTCCCAGGTCTGTCATGAAGCTTCAGCCACCCAGCCACAGCAGCCCCCAGACACAGAGGAGAGCAAGTGTGAGGGTCAGGGGATGGCTTTGGAGAGGGGAATGGAGGGGGCTGGAGGTGGGGAGCCACGAGGTGGAGCCTCACTTGAGCCTCCTTCCCCGTCTCCCCTGCAGGCAGCCGGCCAAGCCTCCCTGACCTCTCTCCACATCCCCTATGCCACCATCAACACCAGCTACTTCAGCCCAGCAACTCTGCGCCGGGTCCTCCCACCCCAGCCCCTACCCAGGTGGGCGCCACTTCCCAGCCAGAGCCCCGTCCCCTGGGCACCCCTGCCGGCCTCCACTCGCAGCAGCTTCATCTCTGTTGAGAACCGACTCTACGCTCAAGCAGAAAAGGGGCCTCTCCACACCGGCACTGACCTCATCCCGCTCCCGGACTGTCTGGGGTGCAGAGCCATGGAGGGGCGTTAGGAGTTTGATGAGAGGGACCCCAAGTCCACTCTGCCTTTCTCCTCTCCTGGGCCCCTGGAACCCCCTTCTGTTGGGTATGTGTCCTGGTGGCCCACTGTCTTTGCACAGCTTGTTTCATTCTCAGGCTTCCAGTAAGTGTCTCCACACATACCCCTCCAGGGCCCACTTGCTGTGGATGTGATCAGCACGAGTGCACGTGTGGGCGCACGTTTATGTATGTGAAGTGACAAAACCCCATCCCGGGTCATTTCCTGTTTTCAAGTCCCCAGCCCTCCCAGATGAGGTTGATAACTAAACCAACAAGAATGGTTTCTCTGACCTGGGCTTTGGCTGGGCCTTTTTTTCTTTGTGTGGGGGGGTGGTGGTTAAGATGTTAGAGGGGTTTCAACCCCCTGGGATGCAGGGGCCAGTTTAGACCTGGAGGGGGAGGGTGCCTCAGCGATCAGAGATCGCTCCTCTGCCTGACAAGGGACAGGGGTGTTCCTGGCCCTGAAGACCTTGCTGAGGGATGCCAGGTGGGAAGACAGGATTGGGGGTCTGGTGGCCCCCAGACAGGATGACCCATATTCAAATCCCACTATGTCCTAGGACAGCAGCAAGGGCTTCTGGAGCTTCAACCCAGAAAAGTCCCTGGGACAGGGGCTCCCTGAGATGGCCTGGGGGTGGGGCCCTGATGCCCTCCATCCACAGAGTGGACATTCAGAGGCAGGGGACCCACCTCAGATCTGCCCACAGTGGCTTCCGCCGGCTCCCCTCCTGTTACTAGGGCACCAGGACTACTCCCCACTGGCCAGTCAGGGGGAGACAGAGGCCCACTCAGACACAGGGACTGAGCCCATGCTCCCCAGCCCACTCATCTTCCCATCCGGGAGCAGCCCTCCTTCTGTAAACAGGCCCAGCAGCCTGGGCCTCATCGCACCTTTGCCACATGAGACAACATGGTGAGAGAGCTCTGTAAGCTGCAAGGCTCCACAGAACGTGATGGATTCCGGTGACAGGGGGAGGCCTGGGCCTGGAACCAGGCTAAGGCAGCACCCAACCAGGGTGAATACTGGGGGGTGGGGGGTGTTGGGGGAGACAGCTGTCACTCAGCCCCTTCCTTGGTCCTGCATGTGGAAAGTCCCAGGCAGTGCCACCTGCTATCCCAGGAACCATTCCTTCTGCCTGGCTCAGGGAGGGCCTGCCCAGAGGCTATGTTCAACCACAGAATCTTCCAGAAACCCAGCTTACTATTGCAGGCATTGTTCAGACATGGTGCTCTCAGAACCCATCCCCATCAAGCCACCAGCTCTACACCACGCAGGAGAGAGGGTGAACCAGACAGGGTGAGGGGGTGGCTAAGGGTCATCAGGCCTGCCTTCCTCAGCCCGTGGGCATCATCATCTTCTGAGGAGCCCTCAGCACTGGCCTGGGCAGCTCAGTAGTCCCTGCAGGGCTGGGGGTTCAAGGGAGAGAGGTAGGGCTGCTGCAGAAGTCCCCGAGGAAGGTAGAGAGATGTAAGGGAGGGGGTAGTTCAGGGTCAGGCAGCCTTGGGACCACGTCAAGACCAAGCACAGGGGTGTGTGGGCAACGGGGCTCAGGGGAGGCCTTGGAGGAAGCCTCACTTCCCTAGGAGGAGACTATTCATGGGACGGGGTGGGGGGCGGCTCTAGGGCTCCCAGGCCCTCAGCCTGGCCACTTGCCCATCAGAGCGTCAGGGAAGAGGCCCCACTCCATCCCCCGCCCCCGCCCCAACCCCGGGCCTGAGCCCACCTTCCACAAGCTCAGGAAGCCACAGCCCAGCCTGGTCCTGCACTACATGAAACCAAAATCCTCGGGACCCAGGAAGTCTCCACAGCTGGCCTGACCCCCACTGCCCAGTCCCAAGTGCCAGAACCAGCAGCAGTGAAGGGACCAGCTGAGAGAGCCAAGTTGTGGCCCTGCACCTGGAGGTGTGGCTGCACACGGCCCCCCAGAGCAGCATCCAGGCCCCACCTCAGAACCCAGTCGTGGAGATCATGCTCTGCTATTCCTTCATTCAACACATGGGGAAACTGAGGCCCAAGAGGGAGAGAACTGGCCCAAGGACACAGGACTGAACCAGCCCCAGCACCTCCATGAGGCATCCAGGACACGCCCTCAGCCAGAATCCTTCAAAAGCCTTGTGCTCTGAGCTGACCTGGCTTGGAATCCCAGGGGCCACTCCCCCGCTGTGGGACCCTGAGTGGTTTACTTAGTCTCTTAAGAGACTCACTTTGCTCCTCACATAAGGGGAGGTAAGGCCTGAGGGGAGTGTGGAACTGTAAACCAGGACCAAGTACTAAGCAGCCTGACACGAAGTATCTTATTTACTACTTTGAAAGCACCTACCGCTTCGGAGTGTTATAAGCCCACTTAACAGAGCCCAGGGTCACGCAGCTGGGAGGCAGAGATGTTTTTAGTGGGGAGGAGGGGAGGCGTGGCGCCACCAACCCGCCCCCCACCCCCTCTAAAGGGCCCCACTGCAGCTGGCCCAGGAGCCCACCCCGGAGCCCGGGACCCGAGCTCAACGCTCCCCAGACCAGCCTCAGGACCCTCCCTCCCCGTGGCTCCCCACAGCCCCCGTTAGCTGCTCCTCCCTCCCCACCCCACAGCGGGTCCAGCAGGGGGTCCCTGCTAACGAACGCGCCCACCCCAGTCTTCTGCCCCTCTGCGGCCCCGGAGACCTCCTTCTGCCGTCCAGTCCGCACCCACACTCAGGCTCGCCCCCTGGCCCGACCCTGACACAGTCTCCACTGCTAGCCCGCCGGAGCCCTCTGCCCCACCCGGGTCCCGCCGCCTGTCCCCGTGGCCTGAAGCTCCCCATCTGCGCCCCCGCCCGGCCTCCGCAGACCAGCGCCTGCTCCCACGGTAGCCCGCGACGGTCGGCTTTTCTAGGCTTAGGACTCTCGGCTGCCACTGCCCAGTCGTGATGCGCGCCCACACGGAGCGCGGGGCCCTAGGCATCACGACGACCACCCGCCTGGTGTGTGACCTCGGGTCGCCTGTGCGTCTGGGGAGCCTCACACCCTTGCTGGGTTGGCTGCAGAGGTGGGGCAACGTCACGGCCTCGCCCCCAGTCGGGGCGCCCACCAGCTGGGGCTGACCTTAATGGTGAACGGAGGCGCCTGGGACCTAGGGAGAAGAAATCGGTCCCAGGGGTGTCTGAGGGCTCCGCCAGCAGGACGCAGAAGGAAGGGCTGGGCAGGATGTGCTGGGGGCTGGAACGGGCCAGAGTTGAGGGGCCAGGAGAGCCTCTTGCCTCCCTTGCCAGCACGGGGACACAAAAAGCATAGGACGCTAGGTCTGTTGGCCCAGCCATGGGCAGGAGCTCTCACCCTCAGGTTCCACTCAAACCTTGGTGGGGGTGGGGGAGTAGTGACACCTGGAATTTCCATAACTGGGCCCTCAAACAGCTTCATTTCAGCATCCATGAAGTGGGTCAGAAAGCTATTTGGATAAAAGTAAATAAACAGACATTACAGACTTTAAAAGAGAAAGATCAGGGTGCTCTGAGGAGTAGTAGGCCTCTCTGAGATGACCTTTTTTTCCCCAATATTTTTTATTGCGGCAAAATACACATAGAAATGGTTAAGGTGGTAAATTTTAAGGGACAAAAATTGAAATACAGTTGAGGAACAATATTATGGTAATTCCAGGTGTACTGCATAGTGATTAGACATTTGCATACATTATGAAATCACCACAATTAAGTCTAGTAACCATCTGTCTCCAAAGTTATTACAATATTATTGACCCTATTCCTTATGCTGTGTATTACATCCCATGACTTATTTTATAACTGTAGGTTTGTACCTCTTAATCCCCTTCACCTATTTTGCCCCCACCATCCCCTTCTGGTAATCACCTATTTGTTCTCTATCTATGAATCTGTTTTCTTATTTTTTTAAGATTCTCCATATAAAGGGGATCATACAGTATTTGACTTTTTCTGACTTATTTCACTTAGTATAATACCATCTAGATCCACCCATTTTGTCACAAATAGAAAATTTTCATTTTTTTTGAAATGGCTGAGTAATATTCCATTGTGTGTATATATATATATATATATATATATATATATATATATATATATATATATATATAT
>NW_006796716.1:4701030-4706712 GCF_000442215.2 Lipotes vexillifer | reverse complement strand
TTTTTTTGTGGTACACAGGCCTCTCACTGTTGTGGCCTCTCCCGTTGTGGAGCACAGGCTCCAGACGCGCAGGCCCAGGGGCCATGGCTCACGGGCCCAGCCGCTCCGCGGCATGTGGGATCCTGCCGGACCAGGGCACGAACCTGTGTCCCCTGCATTGCAGGCGGACTCTCAACCACTGCACCACCAGGGAAGCCCTCCATTCATCTATTGATGAGCATTTAGGTTGCTTCTGGATCTTGGCTACTGTAAATAATGCTGCAGTGAACATTGGGGTGGGTATATTTTTTCAAATTAATGTTTTTATTTTCTTTGGGTAAATACCGAGAAGTACAAAATTCCTATATCATATGGCAGTTTTTTAATTTTTTGAGGAATCTCCATAATGTTTCCACAGTGGCTGCACCGATTTACATTTCTACCAACAGTGCACAAGTGTTCCCTTTTCCCCACATCTTTAACACTTGTTATTTGTTGTCTTTTTGGTGAAAGTCATTTGGATAGGCGTAAGGTGGTATCTCATCGTGGTTTTGATTTGCAAGATGGCATTTAAAATAAAACCTGAACATGAGTGGGAGTTCTCTAGGCAAAGATTGTGGGGAGACCATTCCAGGCAGAAAAAGATATGTACAAAGCCCCCAATGTTAAAAAGAGCTTGGTGTTGGCAAGGCCCAAGGAAGGTCATGAAACAAGTTGAGTGAGAGCAGTAGGCAAAGCCCATAAAAAGGGATTTGGGTTTTATTGTAAGGGTAGTAGTCACCCTTGTTGGGTTTTAAGCAGAGAAGTAAGATGATCAGATTTACATTATAAAAACATCAGTCTGGTTCTGGGTAGAGAACACTTGCATGAGAGGGAGGGAGTAAGAGTAGAAGTAAGAACAATTAGGGAGCTACTGCATAATC
Organism: Lipotes vexillifer; assembly: GCF_000442215.2. Taxonomy (NCBI): domain Eukaryota; kingdom Metazoa; phylum Chordata; class Mammalia; order Artiodactyla; family Lipotidae; genus Lipotes; species Lipotes vexillifer. Next base: position 4,705,810 of record NW_006796716.1, on the reverse strand, counting down.
CAGGCGGGAGATGGGGTGTCTGAGTCAAGGATGGAAAAATGTAGGTGGAAAGAAGCAGATGGATTCAAAATGTGTTTTGGAGGCAGGTTTGTTTCTGGCTGTGGGGAGATGGGATCAGGATGGTCTCAGTGGTGAAGCCCAGTTATCCAGCTTGAACAACTAAGTAGGGGGAGATGCCATTCACTGAGATGGAAGATTGACAGCAGCATGTTCCAAGGAAGGGGTGACAAGGGGGAATAAAAGCTTAAGTTGAGATGCCTGAGAACAAACGAGGTACAGGCATGTCAGTGCCTCCTTAGAGCCCAGGCAGCACCTTAGAAAGGGACAGGAACTATATGCAAAACATCAAAAAGAGAAATCAAAGTTCTAAGTAAATGGAGAGATATACCATGTTTATAGATCAGAAGGCTCATTGTTGCGAGATTAATTCTACCAAATGGATCAAAATCATCAAAGCATTCTTAATTGATATGCCAGCAGGCTGCATTGTAGAAACTGCCCAACTGATTTTAAAACTTATATGGAAAAGCAAAAGTACTTGGAAAAGCCAAAACAATTTTGAAAAAGAACAAAGTTGGAGACTCATACTATTGAATTCAGAACTTATATAAAGCTAAAGTAATCAAGCCAGTAAGGTATAGGGGTGAAGAATAGATGTAGATCAATGGAAAAGAATAGAGTCTGGAAATAGAGCCCCACACGTGTGTGTACACACGCACACACACACACACACACTCACACTCACATATACAGTCGGCCCTCTGCATCTGCAGATTCAACTAACCGTGGATCAAAGATACTTGGAAAAAAATTTTCAGAAAATTTCAAATAGCAAAAGTTGAATTAGCTACATGCCAGCAACTATTTATACAGCATTTACATCGTATGAGGTTTTATAAGTAATCTAGAGATGATTTAAAGTATACAGGAGGGTTTGTTATTGTAGGTCTTTTCCTTCTCTTGTGTTTCCTGCCTAGAGAAGTTCCTTTAGCATTTGTTGTAAAGCTGGTTTGGTGGTGCTGAATTTTCTTAGCTTTTGCTTGTCTGTAAAGGTTTTAATTTCTTCGTCAAATCTGAATAAGATCCTTTCTGGGTAGAGTAATCTTGGTTGTAGGTTTTTCCCTTTCATCACTTTAAATATGTCCTGCCACTCCCTTCTGGCTGGCAGAGTTTCTGCTGAGAAATCAGCTGTTAACCTTATGGGGATTCCCTTGTATGTTATTTGTTATTTTTCCCTTGCTGCTTTTAATATTTTTTCTTTGCATTTAATTTTTGATAGCTTGATTAACATGTGTCTTGGCGTGTTTCTCCTTGGATTTATCCTGTATGGGACTCTCTGTGCTTCCTGGGCTTGATTAACAATTTCTTTTCCCATATTAGGGAAGTTTTCAACTATAATCTCTTCAAATATTTTCTCAGTCCCTTTCTTTGTCTCTTCTTCTTCTGGGGCCCCTATAATTAGCATGTTGGTGCGTTTAATGTTGTTCCTTAAAAAACTAAAAATAGAGCTACCATACGACCCAACAATTCCACTACTGGGCATATACCCTGAGAAAACCATAATTCAAAAAGAGTCATGTACCGCAATGTTCACTGCAGCTCTATTTACAATAGCCAGGACATGGAAGCAACCTAAGTGTCCGTCAACAGATGAATGGATAAAGATGTGGCACATATATACAATGGAATATTACTCAGCCATAAAAAGAAATGAAATTGAGTTATTTGTAGTGAGGTGGATGGACCTAGAGTCTGTCATACAGAGTGAAGTAAGTCAGAAAGAGAAAAACAAATACCGTATGCTAACACATATATATGGAATCTAAGAAAAAAAAAAAGGTCATGAAGAACCTAGGGGCAGGACGGGAATAAAGACAGACCTACTAGAGAATGGACTTGAGGACACGGGGAGGGGGAAGGGTAAGCTGGGACAAAGTGAGAGAGTGGCATGGACATATATACACTACCAAACGTAAAACCAATAGCTAGTGGGAAGCAGCTGCATAGCACAGGGAGATCAGCTCAGTGCTCTGTGACCACCTAGAGGGGTGGGATAGGGAGGGTGGGAGGGAGGGAGATGCAAGAGGAAGGAGATGTGGGGATATATGTATACGTAGAGCTGATTCACTTTGTTATAAAGCAGAAACTAACACACCATTGTAAAGCAATTATATTCCAATAAAGATGTTTTAAAAAAAAAGTATATGGGGGAGGTGGCCAAGACAGTGGAGAAGGAAGACCCTGAACTCACCACCTCTTCCCACAAATACACCAACATTAAAAGTACCTACTGAGCCACTATCTATGAGAATGACCTGAAGACTAGCAGAAAAGATTTCCCACAACTAGACAAAGAAGGAACCACAATGAGATGGATAGGAGGGGCAGAAACTCAGTATAGTCAGGATCCACTCCCCCAGGTTGGCAACCCACAAACGGGAGGAATATCACAATCCTAGAGATTCTCTCCAAGGAGTAAGAGGTCCAAGCCCCACACCAAACTTCCCAATCCCAGAGGTCCTGCACTGGGAAGACAAGACCCCAGAACATCTGGCTTTGAAAACCAGTGGGGCTTATGTTCAAGAGAGCAAGAGGGCTATTAGACGGCACATGGAAAACCTCACACACTCTGAGTCCCAGCAGAGAGGCAGTAGCTTGAGAGGAACCTGGGTCGGTCTCACTTGCTGATACTGGAGAGCAGCCTAGAGAGGCAGAAGGCAACTGGGTTCCCCCTGGGGACAGAGATGCTGGCAACAGCCATTTTTGGAGCTCATTCTACCATGATAACACCTGCACTGGTAAGCACCATCTTGGAATCCTCCCTCTAGCCTAGTAGCGCTGGGTACAAGGCCCTGCCCACCAATTGGAATAGGCCAGCAGCAGCCTCATGCCCCACCCCAGGCTGCACAGCCAACCAGAGTGGAAGTCTACCCCACCCTCCAGTGGGCCCACAGCCACCACACAGGGCATGGCCTTGTAGCCAACTGGGCCAGGGGCCAACCCCACCTACTGGCACACCCATAGTAGTCAGTCCTGCTGTAGTGGGAGTGCCCATGCAGCACACATAGGAGGCACCCCTAGAGCATACAGCTCTGGTGACCAGAGGGGAGCATGCTACCGGGCCCCATAGAACATCTCCTACATAGGGCCACTGCTCCAAGATTGGGAATGGTAAATGACTTACCTAATACACAGAAATAAACACAGAGAATTGGGCAAAATGAGGAGATAAAGTGTTACAAATGAAGGAACAAGACTTAACCTCAGAAAAAGAACTAAATGAAGTGGAGATAAGCAATTTACCTGAAAGCATTCATGGTAATGATCATAAAGATGTTTACTGAACTTGGGAGAAGAATGGATGAACACCATGAGAATTTCAACAAGGGTTAGAAAATATAAAGAACCAAACAGGGCTTCCCTGGTGGCACAGTGCTTAAGAATCCGCCTTCCAATGTGGGGGACATGGGTTCGATCCCTGGTCTGGGAAGATCCCACATGCTGCGGAGCAACTAAACCCATGCACCATGACTACTGAGCCTGAGCTCTAGAGCTTGTGAGCCACAACTACTGAGCCTGTAAGCCACAACTACTGAAGCCCGAGCACCTAGAGCCCGTGCTCCGCAACAAGAGAAGCCACCACAATGAAAACCCCACGCATCACAAGGAAGAGTAGCCCCCACTCGCTGCAACTAGAGAAAGCCCACATGCAAAAAATGAAGACCCAATGCAGCCAAAAATAAAATAAATTAAAAAAAAAAAGAACCAGAGCTGAAGAATACAATAACTGAAATAAAGAATACACTAGAGGGCTTCCCTTGTGGTGCAGTGGTTAAGAGTCCACCTGCCGATGCAGGGGACACAGGTTTATGCCCTGGTCCAGGAAGATCCCACATACCGCGGAGCGGCTGGGCCCGTGAGCCATGGCCGCTGAGCCTACGCGTCCGGAGCCTGTGCTCCACAACGGGAGAGGCCGCAGTGGTGAGAGGCCCACGTATCACAAAAAAAAAAAAAAAAAAGAATACACTAGAAGGAATCAATAGATTTGATGATACAGAGGAATGAGTCAGCAATCTAGAAGACAGAGTAGTGGAAATCACCAAAGATGAACAAAAAAGAAAAGGAAGAAAAAACCTTTCTTTTCCTCTCTTCCTTTTCCTCTCTCTCTCTCTCTCTCACTCACTCTCACACACACACACTCTCTCTCTCTCCCCCCCCCTCTCTCTCTCTGAAGCTTGCAGGATCTTAGTTCTCTCACCAGGGATGGAACCCATGCCCCCTGCAGTGGAAGTGTGGAATCCTAACACTGGACTTCCAGGGAATTCCCAGAAAAAACTGTTTTAAATGAAGACAGTTTAAGAGACCTCTGGGACAATGTCAAGTACACTACCATTCCCATTATAGAGGGTCCCAGGAGAAGAGAGAGAGATCAGGGCAGAGAAATTATTTGAAGACATAATAGCTGAAAACTTTCGTAATCTGGTAAAGGAAACAGACATCCAGGCCCAGGAAGCACAGAGTCCCAAACAAGACCAAAGAGGTCCACACCGAGACACATTACGATGAAAATGGCAAAAATTAAAGAGGGGATCTTAAGAATGGCAAAAGATGGGGCTTCCCTGGTGGTGCAGTGGTTAAGAATCCACCTGCCAGTGCAGCAGACATGGGTCTGAACCCTGGTCTGGGAAGATCCCATGTGCCACGGAGCAACTAAGCCTGTGCACCACAACTACTGAGCCTGTGCTCTAGAGCCCACAAGCCACAACTGCTGAAGCCCACG
>NW_006796716.1:4681221-4700917 GCF_000442215.2 Lipotes vexillifer | reverse complement strand
CCCCCGGTCCAGGAAGATCCCACGTGCTGCGGAGCGGCTGGGCCCGTGAGCCATGGCCGCTGAGCCTGCGCGTCTGGAGGCTGTGCTCTGCAAGGGGAAAGGCCACAGCAGTGAGAGGCCCACGTACCGAAAAAAAAAAAAAAAAAAAGAGTAGCCCCCGCTCGACGCAACTAGAGAAAGCCCGCATGCAGGAATGAAGACCCAAGCAGCCAAAAATAAATAAATAAAATAAATAAATTTATTTTAAAAAAAAAAGTAGCAAGAGAAAAGCAGCTAGTTACATACAAGGGAACTCGCATAAGGCTATCAGCTGACTTTTCAGCAGAAACTTTGCAGGCCAGAAGGGAGTGGCATGATACATTCAAAAGGATGAAAGGAAAAATTCTACAACCAAGAATACTCTACCCAGCAAGGTTATCATTCAGATTTGAAGGAGAGATAAGAGTCTTACAGACAAGCAAAAGCTATTGATAAAAGAGTTCAGCACCATGAAACTAACTTTACCAATGTTAACAAGGGACTTCTCTAAGCAAAAAAAAAAAAAGAAAAACAATCACAATTAAAAAGATGAAAATTATAATATCTTACTGGTAAAGGCAAACATACAGTAAAGGGAGTAGGTAAACCACTTACAAAGCTAGAAGGAAGGTTAAAAACAGAAGGAGTAAAATCATTTATATCCACAATAAGTAGTTAAGGGATATTCAAAATGTGTAAAGATATGATGTCAACAATATTAAACATTGAGGGGGGTATAAAATGCAGGATTGTTAGAATACACTCAAACTTAAGAGATCAATTTAAAATAAATCATACATACATATGTTGTTATATATGAACCTCAAGGTAACCACAAACCAAAAATCAGTAATAGATAACACACAAAAAGATAAAGGAATCCAAACATAAACACTAAAGAGAGTCATAAAATCACAAGGGAAGAGAGCAAAAGAAGAAAGGAACAAAAAAGAACTACAAAAATAACCAGAAAACAATTAACAAAATGGCAATAAGTGCATACCTATCAACATTTACTTTAGATGTCAATGTACTAAATGCTCTAATCACGAGTGGCTGAATGGATAAAAGCCAAGACCCCTATATATGTCACCTACAAGAGACGCACTTCAGATCTAAAGACACAAACAGATTGAAAGTAAGGGGATGGAAAAAAGTATTCCATGCAAATGGAAACGAAAAGAAAGCTAGGGTAGCAATACTTGTATCAGGCAAAATAAACTTTAGAACAAAAACTGTAACAAGAGATAATATTACATCATGATAAAGGGATCAATCCAACAAGAATATATAACAGTTGTACATACATATGCACCCAACACAGAAGCATCTAAATACATAAAGCAAACATTAGTAAACATAAAAGGGAAGCCAAAGATCAAGATGGTGGAGTAGGATGCAGAACTCACCTTCCACAAACACATCAAAACTACATCTACATGGGGAGAAATCTCACCAAAAGCTAACTGGAGATTGGCAGAAAGACTCTTACATAACCAAAGCTGTAAGAAACATGCATACAGAATTGGGTAGGAAGGGAAAAGAGGCTATCAGGTCGGGACCTGTGTCCCTGGGAGGGGACACAAAAGAGGAGGGGGATCCATGCAGGGGAGTGAATGGTTCAAGCCACATATTGGGCACCCCAGCCCTGGGGACCAACACTGGGAAGACAAGTCTTCTTAGCTACTTAGAAAATCAGTGTGACTACAGGAGGGCTGTAGGGCTGTAAGAAACTTAGACTCCTCTTGTGAAGAATGCATACACACTTGCTTGCTCCCAAAACAAGGCAGAGAAAGCACATTGAGACTATCAATACATGGGACTCTAGCCAGTTTCCCATGGCCATCCCAGAGTGGGCTCCAGCCTGAGGTGAATGTCTGCACCAGTCCTGCTTGCTACGTGGTGCAGCTCCACACTAGTGAAGGCTGCAGTGGCCAAGGGGAGTGCTCAGTTGTGAGAGGCAGAGCCAACCCAGAACCAGGACAGCATCTGAACGGGTCAAGGGCAGCCATTACTGGGGCTTACAGAGGCAGCACATCAGAATCAGGCTGGGATTATGACTGGGGCCAGGGTTGCCACAGCTCATGCCCAGATCCATTCTGAGCACCTGCTCCAGGCCCTCTAGTTCCAGTACTGCCACACTCTGGGCAAGGGTGCTAGTGCTGGGAAGAGAGAGAGCACACACTTAGAGGAAACAGGGCCAGCTTGTACCAACCCTCAGGGCTTCTGCTCCAGCAACTTGGGGCACACTCCTGCCCCTAATAGGGTGGTGTTGGACCATGAGCAGAAAAGAAGCCCTGGCTCACATCTGGATCAGGCTCTAGCCCCTCTATCTTCAGCCCCACTTTCTACCAAGGTGATAGTTGCAAGCACACCCTGGTGAAAATGTGGCTTGTGCTCATGTCAGATGCAGCTCTCCCACCAAAGCCACTGAGTACGTGCAGACTGTATAGGAATATTCCAACACAAGGACACTCCTTCAAGATTGCAATAGATAACTGTTTCAGGCAAGTTCATAGAGACAGAGAAAGTTAAGCAAAACAAGACAGAGGAATTTGTTTCAATTAAAAAAGAGAGAGAGAGAAACCCTGAAAAGACAACTAACGCAACACTTTACCAGATAAAGAGTTCAAAGCATTATTAATAAGAATGCTAACTGAATTAGGGAAAAAAATAGATGAAAACAGTGAGAATTTTAACAAGGAACTAGAAAATATAAAAAAGAACCAGTCAGAATTAAGGAATAATTGAAATGAAAAACACACTAGAAGGAATTAACATGTATTAGGTGATACAGAAGAATGCATAAGTGACCTGGAAGATAGAATAATGGAAACCACCCAATCAGAACAGCAAAAAGGAAAACAAAATTTAAAAATGAGAGCAGTTACAGGGCCTATGGGACAACAACAAGTGTACCAACATTCACATTATAGGGCTCCCAGAAGGAGGAGAGAGAAAGAGGTCAAAAATATATCTGATGAAATTATGGCTGAAAACTTCCCAAGTTTGAAGAAGGAAATAGAGAACAAGGTACAGGAAGAACAAACGGTCCCAAACAAGATGAACCCAAACAGACCCATACCAAGATATATCATAATTAAAATGGTAAATTAAAGAGAAAAATCTAAAGGCAGCAACAGGAAAAACAAAGACTGAAATACAAGGAATCCCTATAAGGCTATGCGCTGATTTTTCTGCAGACATTTTGCAGGCTAGAAGGAAGTAGCATGATATATCTAAAGTGCTGAAAGGAAAAAACCTGCTAACTAGGATACTCTATACAGAAAGATGATCATTTAGAATTGACGGAGAGATTTTAAAAAACGTTTCAGACAGCAAAAAACTATAAAAGTTCATTGATAGTAAACCTACCCGAAAAGAAATATTAAAGGATCTTCTCTAAGTGGAAAAGAAAAGGCTATAACAAGAAGTATCTATAAAAATGGAAAAATCTAGCTAGTAAAGGCAAATATATAGTAAAGGCTGAGGATCAATCACTTACATAAGCTAGTACAAAGATTAAAGGAAAAAACATTGCAAAATCAACTATAAGTACAATAAACAGTAAAGAATTAAACATGAAGATATAAAATATGACACCAAAAATAAAATGTGGGTGGGGGGATTTTTAAAATGTAGATCTTTTAGAATTCATTTGAACTTAAATGACTACCAGTTTAAAACAAGTAAATATAGTTATAGGTCAACATATATGAACCCTGCAGTAACCACAAGTCAAAAACCTACAATAGATATATAAAACTAGAGAGAAAGTAACACAACCACACCACTAAAGAAAACCAAACCAAAGGGGGAAGAAACGAAAAGAACAGAGAAGAACTACAAAAGCAAGAAGAACTACAAAAACAAGTAACAAATGGCGATAAGTACATACATATCAAAAATCACTTTAAATATCAATGGACTAAATGCTCCAATAAAAAGACAGAGTGGCTGATTAGATTTTAAAAGACTCATCTATATGCTCTTTACAAGAGACACACTTCAGAGCTGAAAGCACACAGACTGAGAGTGAGGGAATGGAAAAAGTGTATTTCAAGCAAATGGAAATGACATGAAGGTAGGGTAACAATACTCAGACAAAATAAATTTTAAAACAAAGTCTATAACAAAAGAAAAGAAGGGCATTATATAGTGATAAAGGGATCAATACAAGAGAATATAACACTCATTAACATATATCCACATAATACAAGAGCACCTAATTATATAATGCAAATATTAACAAACATAAGGGGAGATAATGAAAATACAATAATAGTAGGAGACTTTAACACCTCACATCAATGGACATTCTGTCCAAACAGAAAAATCAATAAGGAAACAATGGTCTTAAATGACACCTTACACCAGTTAGACTTCATAAATATCTATAGGACATTCCATCCCCAAACAGCAGAATACACAATCTTTTCAAGTGCACATGAAACATTCTCCAGGGTAGATCACACTCCAGGCCACAAAAAAGTGTCAACAAATTTAAGAGGACAAAAATTACATCCAGCATTTTTTCCAACCACAAAGGTATGAAACTAGAAAACAACTACAGGAAGAAAAATGGGAAAAGCACAAACACATGGAGACTAACCAACATGCCACAAAACAAAACAAAACAAAACAAAAAAATGGGTTGTTGAAGAAATCAAAGGGGAAATCAGAAAATACCTCCAGACAAATGAAAAGGGAAATACAACTTTCCATAATCTATGGGTTGCAGCAAAAGCAGTTCTAAAAAGAAAGTTTATAGCTTTGCAGGCCTACCTCAAGAAACAAGCAGGGGCTTCCCTGGTGGTGCAGTGGTTGAGAGACTACCTGCCGATGCAGGGGACACAGGTTTGTGCCCTGGTCCGGGAAGATCCCACATGCCGCGGAGTGGCTGGGCCTGTGAGCCATGGCCGCTGAGCCTGTGCGTCTGGAGCCTGTGCTCCACAACGGGAGAGGCCACAACAGTGAGAGGCCCGCATACTGCAAAAAAAAAAAAAGAAAGAAAGAAACAAGCAAACTCTCAAACAACCTAACTAACCATCCAGAAGAATTATAATAAGAACAAACATAGCCCAAAGTCAGCAGAAAGAAGGAAATAAAGACCAGAGAGGAAATAGAGACCAAAAAAAAAAAAGAAAAGAAAAGAAAAGATGAAACCAAGACTGTTTTTTTTGAGAGACAAACAAAATTGATAAGCCTTTACCCAGGCTCATCAAGAAAAAGAGAGGACCTAATAAACAAAATAAGAAATGAAAGAGGAGAAATAACAACCAATATCACAGAGATACAAAAAGAAATCGTAAGTGAATACTATGAACAGTTATATGCCCACAAATTGGACAACCTAGAAGAAATGGACAAATTTCTAGAAACATACAACCTCCCAAGACTGAATCAGAAAGAAATAGACAATCTGAACAGAACAATCACTAGTAATGAAATTGAGTTTGTAATTAAAAAAAAAAAAATCCCATCAAACAAAAGTCCAGGACCAGACGGTTTCACAGGGAAATTCTACCAGACATATAAAGAAGAGCTAATTCTTATCCTTCTCAAACTATTCCCAAAAATTGAAGAGGAGGGAACACTCCCAAATTCATTCTATGAGGCCACTATTTCCCTGATACCAAAATCAGAAAAAGACACTACAAAAAAAAATTACAGGACAATATCTCCAATTGATATAGGTGCAAAAATCCTCAACAAAATATTAGCAAACCGAATTCAACAATATATAAAAAGGATACACCATGATTAAGTGAGATTTATGCCAGGGATGCAAGGGTGGCTCAATACCTACAAAAAATCAATGTGATACATTACACTATTTAAAAAAAAAAAAAAGGGAAGGATAAAAATTACATGATCATCTCAATAGATGAAGAAAATAATTTGACAAAATTCAACATCCATTCATATAAAATCTCTCAAAGTTGGTATAGAGGGAACATATCTCAACATAATAAAAGCCATTTATGAGAAAACTATAGCTAACATCCTACTCAGTGGTAAAAAGCTGAAAGCATTTCTTTTAAAATTAAGAAAAGAGGAGGATGCCCACACTTGCCACTTATATTTAACATAATGTTGGAAATCCTAGCCATAGTAATCAGACAAGAAAAAGAAAAGGTATCCACAACTAGAGATTATCATACTAAGTGAAGTAAGTCAGAAAGAGAAAGACAAATACCATATGATATCACTTATATGTAGAATCTAAAATATGACACAAATGAACCTATTTATGAAACAGAAATAGAATCAGGGACATAGAGAATAGACTGGTGGTTGCCAAGGGGTAGGAAAGGGTTGGATTGGCAGTTTGGAATTAGCAGATGCAAACTGGTATATATAGAATGGGCAAACAAGGTCCTACCGTATAGCACAGGGAACTATATTCACTATCCTCTGATAAACCATAAGGAAAAAACATGAAAAAGAATGTATATATATGTATAACTGAGTCACTTTGCTATACAGCAGTAATTAACACAACACTGCAATTCAACATACTTCAATAAAAAAAATTGTTTAAGGCATCCAAATTGCAAGGGAAGAAATAAAACTGTCACTTATTTGCATATGACATGATACTATATATAGAAAACCCTAAAGTCTCCAAAAAACTATTAGAACTAATAAATAAATTCAATAAGGTTGTGGAACACAAGATTAATATTCAGAAATCTGTTGCTTTCCTATACACTGATAATGAACTATCAGAAAGAGAAAGCAAGAAAACAAGTCTGGGGCCTCCCTGGTGGCGCAGTGGTTGGGAGTCCGCCTGCTGGTGCAGGGGATGCGGGTTCGTGCCCCGGTCTGGGAGGATCCCACGTGCCGCGTAGCGGCTAGGCCCGTGAGCCGCGTAGCGGCTGGGCCCGTGAGCCGTGGCCGCTGAGCTTGCGTGTCCGGCAACGGGAGGGGCCACGACAGTGGGAGGCCCACATATCGCAAAAAAAAAAAAAAGCTTTTTAAAAAAAAAAAAAAAAAAAAAAAAAAGAAAACAAGTCTGTTTAAAATCACATCAAAAAGAATAGGTGGAATAAAGTTAACCAAGGAGGTGAAAGACCTATACTCTGAAAACTATAAAACACTGATAAAGGATATAGAAGGTGATACAAAGAAATGGGAAGATATCCCATGTTCACATACTGGAAGAATATTGTTAATATGTCCATACTAGCAAGGCAATCTACAGATTTAATGCAATCCCTATCAAAATACCTATGACATTTTCCATAGAACTAGAAAAAAGAATCCTAAAATTTATATGGAACCACAAAAGACCCCAAATTGCTAAAGCAATCTTGAAGGAAAAGAAGAAAGCTGGATGTATTACACCCTCTGACTTCAGACTATACTTCAAAGCTAAAGTAGTCAAAACAGCATGGTACTGGCCCAAAAACATACACATTGATCAATGGAACAGAATAGAGAGCTCATAAGTAAACCCATGCAATTATGGTCAACTAATCTATGACAAAGGAGGCAAGAATATACAATGGAGAAAAGACAGTCTGTTCAATAAGTTTTACTGGGAAAACTGGACAGCTGCACACAAAAGAATAAAACTAGAACAATTTATCATACCATTTACAAAAATAAACTCAAAATGGACTAAAGACCTATATGTAAGACATGAAACTATAAAACTCCTAGAAGAAAACATAGGTAGGACACTCTTTTTTTTTTTCCGGTACGCGGGCCTCTCACTGCTGCGGCCTCTCCCGTTGTGGAGCACAGGCTCTGGACGCGCAGGCTCAGCGGCCATGGCTCACGGGCCCAGCCGCTCCGCGGCATGTGGGATCTTCCCGGACCGGGGCATGAACCCGTGTCCCCTGCATCGGCAGGCGGACTCTCAACCACTGCGCCACCAGGGAAGCCCTGGTAGGACACTTTTTGACATAAATTGTAGCAATATTTTTTGGATCAGTCTCCTGAGGCAAAGGAAACAAAAACAAAAATAAACAAATGGGACTAATTAAATTTAAAAGCTTTTGCACACTAAAGTAAACCACCATCAACAAAAAAAGACAGCTTACTGAATGGGAGAAAATATTTGCAAATGGCATGACTGATAAGGGGTTAATATCTAAAATATATCAACAGCTCATACAACTCAGTATCCAAAAAACAAGCAACCTGGCCAGAAGGTTGTTTGTTAAATAATGGGCAGAAGACCTGAACAGACATATTTCCAAAGAAGACATACACTGGCCAATAGGAACATGAAAAGATGCTCAATGTAGCTAATCAGAGAAATGCAATAAAAACCACAATGAGATATCACCTCACACCTCACAATAGAAGTCTCAATAAATTTATGAAGATTGAAATCATATCAAGCATCTTTTCTGAACACAAGGGTATGAAACTAGAAATCAACTATAAGAAAAAAACTACAAAAAACAAACATGTGGAGGGTAAACAATAGGTTACAAAACAGTAGGTCACTGATGATATCAAAGAGTAATCACAAAATACCTGGAGACAAATAAAAATGGAAACACAGCAATCCAAAATACACAGGACACAGCAAAAGCACTTCTAAGAGGGAAGTTTATAGCAATACAAGCCTACCTCAGAAAACAAGAAAAAGCTCAAATAAACAATTTAACCTTACGCCTAAAGGAACTAAAAAAAGAAGAACATCAAAACTCAAAGTTAGTAGAATAAAAGAAATAAAGATCAGAGCAGAAGTAAATGAAATTGAGACTTTAAAAAAATAAAAAAGAACCAAAAAGAGCTAGTTTTTTGAAAAGACAGAAAATTGATAAGACATTAGCCAGTCTCCTTAAGGAAAAAAGAAGGCCCAAATAAATAAAATCATAAATAAAAGAGAAGTTACAACTGACACCATAAAAGAGATTACTATGAACAACTTATGTCAATAAAATGGACTACCTAGAGGAAATGGATAAATTCCTAGAAAGTAAATCAGGAAGAAATAGAAAACATGAATAGATTACCAGTAATGAAATTGAATAAGTAATAAAAGCAAAAAAACTCTCCCAACAAACACAAGTTCAGGACTAGATGGCTTCATAAGTGGATTCTGACAAACATTTAGGAAGACTTAAACCTATCTTTCTCAAATTATTCCCAAAAATTGAAGAGGAAGAAATACTTCTGAACTCATTCTAGAAGCCCAGCATCACTCTGATACCAAAACCAGACAAATGAACCACAAAAAAGAAAATTCCAGAGCACTTTCCCTGATGAACATAGATGCAAAGTCATCAAAATATTAGCAAACCAAACACAATGATACATTAAAAGGATCATACACAAAAATCAAGTGGGATTTATTCCAGGGATGTAAGGATGATTCAATATCAACAAATCAATGTGTAATACCACATTAACAAATTGAAGAATAAAAATCATATGCTCACCTCAATAGATGCAGGAAAATCTTTTGACAATATTCAACATTCATGTATGATAAAAAGTCTCCAGAGTGAGTTACAGAGGGAATATACCTCAACATAATAAAGGACACACAGCCAATTTTTTCACTCAGTGGTGAAAAGCTAAATGCATTTCCTCTAAGATCAGAAACGACAAGTATGCCCACTCTTACCACTTTTTTTCAACATAGTATTGGGTTGGCCAAAAAGTTCGTTCAGATTTTTCCATTAGATGTTACAAAAACCTGAGCGGACTTTTTGGCCAACCCAATATATTGGAAATCCTGGCCACAGGAGCCAGTAGAGAAAAACAAAAATCCAAATTGGAAAGAAAATAGTAAAACTGTCACTGTTCTCAGATGATATGATACTACATATAGAAAATCCCAAAGATGAGAGCAAAAAAACCTACTAGAATAAATGAATTCAGTGAAGTGCAGTATACCAAATTAATATAAAGAAATACAGCATTTCTATATACTAAAAATGAACTAACAGAAAACTATATTAAAACAATCCCATTTACAATTGCATTAAAAAGAATAATGTACCTAGGAATAAATTTAACTAAAGAGGTAAAAGACTTGTACTCTTAAAACTCTAAGAGAAATTTAAGATGACACAAACAAATATAAAGATGTACTGTGCTCACGGAATGGAAGAATATATTGTTAAAATGACCATACTACCCAAGGCAATCTACAGATTCAGTGCAATCCCTATCAAAATACCCAGGACACTTTTCACAAAACTAGAACAAATAACTTTAAAATTTGTATGGAAACACAACACCCCTCGAATAGCCAAAGCAATCTTGAGTAAGAACAAAGCTGGAGGTATCACATTTCCTGATTTCAAACTGTAATATAAAGCTACAGTATCCAAAACAGTACGGTACTGGCACAAAAACAGATACCTAGATCAATGGAAGAGAATAGAGATCAAAATGAACCCACACTTATATGGGCAATAAATCTATAACAAAGGAGGTAAGACTATATAATGGGGAAAAGACAGCCTTTTCAATAAACGGTAATGGGAAAACTGGTCAGTAACATGCTAAGGAATCAAACTGGACTACTTTCTCACACCATATACAAAAATAAACACAAAGTGGATTACAGACTTAAATGAAAGACCTGAAACCATAAAACTTCTAGAAGAAAACACAGACATTAGACTCTTTGACATCAGTCTTAGCAATATTTTTTTTTTTTTTTGGATCTGTCTCCTCAGGCAAAGGAAACAAAAGCAAAAATAAACAAATGGGACTACATTGAACTAAAAAGCTTTTCAACAGTGAAGGAAACTATCAATAAAACAAAAAGATCTCCTACTGAATGAGAAGATAATTGCAAATGATACATCTGATAAGGGGTTAATATCCAAATACACAAAGAACTCATGCAACTCAACATCAAAAACTCAAACAACCCAATTAAAAAAATTTTTTTTATGGGCAGGAAACCTGAATAAACAATTTTCCAAAGAAGACCTACAGATGGCCTCCAGACCCATGAAAAAATGCTTAACATCACTAATAATCAGGGAAATGCAAATCAAAACCACAATGAAATAACACGTCATATCTGCCAGAATGGCTGTCATCAAGAAGACAAAATAAAGTGTTGGGGAGGACATGGAGAAAAGGGAACGCTCATGCACTGTTGGTGAGAATGTAAATTGGTGCAGCCACTGTGAAAAACAGTGTGGAGGTTCCTCAAAATATTAAAAATAGAACTGGATATGATACAGCAGTTTCACTTCTGGGTATTGATCTGAGGAAAACAAAAACACTAATTGGAAACGATATCTGCACCCCCATATTCTCTGCAGCATTACTTACAGTAGCCAAGAGATGGAAGCAACCTCAGTGCCCATCAATAGATGAATGAATAAAGAAGATGTGGTATATTTAAACAATGGAATGTTACTCTGCCATAACAAAATAAAATCTTGCCATTTTTGGCAATATGGATGTGTGAAGAGGGTATTATGCTAAGTGAAATATGTCAGACAGAGAAAGACTAATACCATATGAACTCACTTATATGTGGAATCTAAAAAACCACAAAATAAAAGACTCATCGATACAAAAAACAAATTGGTGGTTACCAGAGAAGAGAAGGTTGGGAGTGGGGGCAAAATAGGTGAAGGGGATTAAGAGGTACAAACCTCCACTTACAAAATAAATAAGTCATGGGCATGTAATATACAGCATAAGGAATATGTCAATAATATTGTAATAATTTTGCATGGAGATAAATGGTTACTAGACGTATGGTGATCATTTCATAATGTATGCAAATGTCAAACCATTATGCAGTACACCTGAAACTAATATTGTATGTCAGTTATGTTTCAATAAAAGATAAATAATTAAAAATTAAATTGTATGAGAAGGTTGTGTAGCTTATATGCAAATACTATGCCATTTTATATAAGGGACTTGAGCATCCTGGGAGTTTTGTATTCACAGAGGGTCCTGGAACCAATCCCCTTCACAGACAACAAGGGACTGTATATTCAGTTGATTTTCCACAAAGGAGCCAAGGTAATTAAATAAGTTAAGAATAATCTTTTTAACAAGTGATGCTAAAACAATTGGGTATCCATGTGCAAAAAAATAAAAATGAACCTTGACCCATAGTTTCCATTATATATTTTAAAAACTTAAGATAGATTATAGACAATGTAAAAACTTAGACTATTAAACTTTTAGAGGGAAAAATAGAAAATCTTTGTGACCTTGAGTTAGGCAAAGATTTCTTAGATTCAACACCAAAACCATGATCCATAAAAGAAAAACATTGACAAACTGGACTTTATCAAAATTAACTTCTGCTTTTCAAAAGATATTATTAAGAAAATTAAAAGATCACCTACAGACTGGAGACAACACTTGTAAAACACACATCTGATAAAGAACTTGCAACACAACATGTAAAGACTTCTCAATACTCAATAACAAAAATCCCAAGTTTTAAAAATTGGAAAAAGATTTGAACAGATATTTCATCAGAGACACAGATGACAAATAATCACATGAAACGAAGTTCAAAATTATCATTTATTAGGAAAATGCGGAAGAAAACCACAGTGAGATACCACTACAATACCAAGAATTGGTGAGGATGCAGAGGAAGTAAAACTCTCACACTTCACTGACGGGGATGAAAAATGGCATAACCAGTTTGAAAAACATTTTGACAATTCCTTATAAATGTAAATACATGTGTACCATATGACCCAACAATCCTACGGCTAGGTATTTACCCCAGGAAATGAAAACATGTTCTCATGCAAATCTGTACACCAGCGTTCATAGCAACTTTATTCATAATCATCCAAAACGGAGGGAAGAAATTGTCCATCAACTGATCAACTGGTGAGTGGGTCAACAAGTCACGGTACATCCATACAATGAATACGACTCAGCAGTAAAAAGGAATCAACTACCAATACACATAATGATGTGGACAAACCTCGAAAATATTTTGCTAAGTGAAAGAAGCCAAACTAAGACTACATACTGTATGATTCCATTTATATGACGTTCTGGAAAAATCAAAAGTATAGGGACAGAATTCAGAGCAGTGATTGCCAAAGGCTAGAAATGGGAGGAAAGGATTGACTATAAAGGGACATGAAGGAACTCGGGGTAGTGGAATACTGTGTCTTGATTGTGATGGTGGCTACAGAACCTTATACCTTTTAAAAGCTCATTGAGCTGTAATACCTAAAAAAAGATAAATTCTGCTGTATGTAAATCATACCACAATAGACCTGAATTAATTAAAGTACAATTAACAAAACAAGCAAAATGCTAATAGGACATAAATGAATAAATCTAACAAAAGATATGTAAGACCTTCTTGAAAAATTTGTATAACTATTGAAATTTATTTAATTTTACACCATGGTCATGGATGGAGACTTAATATCATAAATATGTCAATTCTCCTCAAATTAGTCCATGAATGCATACCATTCCAATAAAAATCCCAACAGGTTTTGTCATGGAAATCAGCAAGCAGATTCTAAAATGCAAATGGAGGAGAAAAACACCTAGACTAAATGAGATTTTGAAGAGCCAAAGTTAGATGAGGGTTTCACATACCAGGTCTCACATACTGATACTAATTAAAAAGTTATTGAAATTAAGAAAATGTGGCTTTGGCACAAATAGAGCAATGAGAAGAGAGCCTAGGAATGGAAACTTTATATATTAGAGAGATGGCATTATAATTCAGTGGGGAAGGATGGCAAGGACAAGTGGCTATCCATCTGGAAACAGTTAAATTCCAACTTTACACCTTACACAAAAAACAGTTCTAACTGGATGAAAAACTTAAATATGAAAAGCAAACTTTTAGTTTTTAGCATAAAATACAGGAGGCTGCCTTTATGACCTTAAGAGTAGGACAGGGGCTTCCCTGGTGGCGCAGTGGTTAAGAATCCACCTGCCAATTCAGGGGACACAGGTTCAAGACCTGGTCCGGGAAGATCCCACATGCCGCGGAGCAACTAAGCCCGTGCGCCGCAACTACTGAGCCTGCGCTCTAGAGCCCACGAGCCGCAACTACTGAAGCCCGCGTGCCTAGAGCCTGTGCTCCGCAACAAGAGAAGCCACCGCAATGAGAAGCCCTCGCACCGCAACAAAGAGTAGTCCCCGCTCGCCGCAACTAGAGAAAGCCCGCGTGCAGCAATGAAGACCCAACGCAGCCAAAAATAATAAATAAATAAATGAATTTAAAAAAAAGAGTAGGACAGGATTTCTTAAAAAGACACAAAGAGTTTGATGAATCTGAGATCAGATTTAAATTTCTATAGTTCAAAAGTAAAGGGAAGTAACAAGCCACTGACAGAAAAAGGACGTTTGCAACATATATGATTGACAAAGAATTCGAATTTCAACTATCTAATGAATGGCAAACCAATTTAGAAATAGGAAACTATGTTACCAAACCTGGCTCATTCGCTGGACAGGCAGCAGGCCAAACACTGAGACGCTGAAGTTTGCAGCAGAGGAAAAACTGTATTCACGAGGCGGCCAAGCCAGGAGAGGGGAGAATGGATCTCGGATCTGTCTCCTGGAAGGGGAGGGGCACAGGATATTGATGGGATAAAGCTGAGGCATGGAGGGCACAGGGAAAGGTAATAAGGTGATCGGAGAAAAGAAAAAGTGAGGCAATTGTCCTTCTGCACAGGTGCAACTAAGCTGTGACTTCTTCATGGGACACATGTTCAGAAAATGATGGTGTTACCATGCTCTGATGGTGGAGTTTTGGGCCCTCTGGCATCCAAAGGTCCCTGGATGGATACTCACGCATGCCCAGTTGAGGGTCAGTAGTCTTAGTCTCATCTGGCTCAAGCTCGAACTGGACACAGCTGACTCCAAGTTACTAAAAAAACAACTTAGGCAAATATCTTTATAATTTAGGCTGCATGAAGCTTGGAAGACACGCAAACCTTCTGAAGCAGCAGTTAAAGTGAGCTTGATCAGTGAGCGCAGGTTACAGGTGTAATGGATCTAACTAATGATTACCCCTGGTTTCCAATATTCACAAGATAAATACAGAGGCAGTTCACAGAAGAGAAAACCAAAATGGGCGAAACATGAGACATGCTCTTCTCTCTAGCAACCAAGGACATGTCAATGAAAATCGTCATTTTCACCCACATCAGAATTGGTAAAAATTTAAATGTTGGAGGCAAAACGAACAGTGGTGGGAGCGTGTCTTGGTACTGCTTGGAGAACAATTAAATATAATCTCCAAAATTTCAAAGTGCACATACTCTGTGACCCAGAAATTCCACTTTTAAATATATACACTAGAGAAACTCTTGCACGCGTACCCAAAGAAACATGGAAAAACGTGTTTATTACAGCATGATTTACAATAGCCAGAGACTGAGAATAACGTAAATGTCCATCAATAGGAGAATGAGTAAGTGGATCATGGTAAATATTCACACTGAAATATTTAACAGCATTTAAAATGAATGAACTCCAGTTCATCTATCAACACTGGATAAACCTCTCAAAATCATGGTGTAAAGTTTAAAACGGTTCTGACCCCAGTTCCAATAAGTGTGGTGTGAGGGTTTTCCCCACACACCAGGCAATGTTCAGACACCAGCTGAGAATAACTCAATTCTGACACTATCTACTTCGAGACAGGGTCAGATTCCACAGGGTAAGGACTCAGTCCTGCAACACTACTCCTCCCACCATACCACCACTTCAGATGCCAATCAAAAGTTCAGGTTGTCACCTGGGCTCCTGACCCATCAGCTATAGATCAGAGGCGCCAACATCCTCAGCTTTGATTAATTTGCTAGATCGGCTCACAGAACTCAGAGAAACATTTTGCTTCCTGGATCACCGGTTTATTACAAAAGGATATATAACTCAGGAATGGCCAGATGGAGAAGATGCTAGGGCAAGGTAGGGGGAAGGGCAGGTATCTCCCATGCTCTCTCGGGGCACTCTCCCATCCACCTCCTCATGTTCACCAACACAGAAGCCCTACAAACCCCAGCCTTTTGGGGTTTTATGGAGCATTCATTACATAGGTATGGTTAAATTGTGGTTATTGGTGATTAATTCAACCTCCTCACCACAGAAATCAGGGGGCAAGGTCATGGTTCGTTCCTCTGGCAACCAGCCCCCATCCTGTGGTGCTTTCTAAAAGTCACCTCATTAATATAAACCCAGCTGTGGTGAAAAGGGGCTTGTTATGAATAACAAGATGCCCCTTTCACCTTTATGGCTCTGAAACAATTTCAAGAACTGAGGATAAGAGACCAAATATTATAACAAAAGATGCTCCTATTGCTCTCATGGCTCAGGAATTTCCAAGGGTTTTGGGAGCTGTGAGTCAGGAACTGTGGAGGAAAACCACATATATACAAGAAATATGTTTTGGTCATCCTAATCACCAAATATATATACTTCTTATCAATCATAATATTGCAAGAATAAGAGGCAAGGTGCAAATGAATGTATCCTTGAAGATACCTTGCATCAATCATCCAGTCCCCAGGGGCCCAAAGCTAAAGCCTGGGCTTTAGCCAGCCTCCAAATCTCTGGTGACAAGAGACAAAGCCTGGGCCAGAGCAGGATGGAGATCAGACGAAACCTCTGCATAAAGCCAGGACCCCTAAATCACTGACCCTCTGACAGTGAGCCAGAAGAAAAAGAACTGCCATGAAAGGAGAGGTAGTGGAGACTGATTCTTTAAGCATAGCCTTAGAGAAAAGCATGAAAAATATCTTCCAGAGCGTCCCTAACCTTCACCCACACTCTCAAGGGTTTAGGCCAGAATTCACAATGCCTGTGAGCCTTAAAAAATACAAAGCTGAAATTTTCATTTAAAGTGACCCTCGATAGGTAGTATACCTGCACCCAGTGATGTAAACACAGATCCCCTCTGGAGGAAGGCACTTACATCTAGGTCTCAAAGAATTCCCACAGATTAAGTTCCAAGTAAGATGAAATATCAATTTAAAAACACAACAAAACAAGTGATCATGAGCAAAAGAACTACAGAAACAACTGCAAAGTTAGGTCTTCAAAGACTGCTGCTATTAGTATTAGATGGTATTGTTCATAAATCAATAGGTTTACAGAAATAAAAGAAGATATTGGAAGTATGATGAAACAAGAGAATGTAAAACTGACCAGGCAGATTTGGGGGAAAAAAAACACAAATAGAAACTCTACAAATGTAAAATATAAAAATTGAAATAAAAGAGTCAATGGGTACATTAAACAGCAAATTAAATACAGCTGGAGATAAAATTTGTGGGTTGGCTTAAGATAGGTCCAAAGACATTGTCAGAATGCAGCATGGATGCACAGGGAGGGAAAATATGAAGGAAAAAAAAGTCAAATGTAAAAGAGTAAAAAAGTCTGATGTGTCTAACTACTGTATAGCACAGGGAACACTACTCAATACTCTGTGATGGCCTATATGGGAAAAGAATCTTAAAAAAGAAAAGGAGTGCATGTGTATAACTGATTCACTTTCCTGTACACCTGAAACTAACACAACATTGTAAATCAACTATACTCCAATAAAAATTTTTTTAAAATTCTGCTGTGTCTAATAATACGACTTCAGAAAGAGAGATTACAGAAAATAGGAAATAAGCACTATTTGACAAGACAATGAACTTTCAGGAAGCCCAATATATTCACCAAGCAAGCATAATAAATAAAAAGAAGTCCACAGGGTCTCCCTGGTGGTGCAGTGGTTGAGAGTCCGCCTGCCGATGCAGGGGACACGGGTTTGTGCCCCGGGCCGGGAAGATCCCACATTCCGCGGAGCAACTAAGCCCGTGCGCCGCAACTACTGAGCCTGCGCTCTAGAGTCCACGAGCCACAACTACTGAAGCCCGCGTGCCTAGAGCCCGTGCTCCGCAACAAGAGAAGCCACCGCAGTGAGAAGCCCTCGCACCACAACAAAGAGTAGCCCCTGCTCGCTGCAACTAGAGAAAGCCCGCGTGCAGCAATGAAGACCCAACGCAGCCAAAAATAATAAATAAATAAAATAAATGAATTTTAGAAAAACAGTAGGACAGGATTTCTTAAAAAGACACAAAGAGTTTGATGAATCTGTAGGCCCGTGAGCCATGGGCGCTGAGCCTGCGCATCTGGAGCCTGTGCTCCGCAACGGGAGAGGCCACAACAGTGAGAGGCCCGAGTATGCCGAAAAAAAAAAAAGTCCACAATTATAAACATTCTAGTCTAACTGTAAAATACCAAAGACAAAGAGGAGATGTTAACAGCAGGCAAAATGAAAAATCAGTGTCTACAGAATGAGCCAGCTACCTCCTCACGGGAACCCAAAAGAAAGTGCAGTGT
Organism: Lipotes vexillifer; assembly: GCF_000442215.2. Lineage (NCBI taxonomy): Eukaryota > Metazoa > Chordata > Mammalia > Artiodactyla > Lipotidae > Lipotes > Lipotes vexillifer. Next base: position 4,682,608 of record NW_006796716.1, on the reverse strand, counting down.
TATCTCTAAACTGTTAAGAAAAAAAGTCAACCTGGAATTATTTACACAGATAAATTATTTTCAAGAACACTAGCAAAATAAACACATTTCCAGACAAAATAAAAGTAACAGAAAGAAGTAAGGTATGAGGTGCAAAAGGGAATGGTGAGAAAAAAGAAGCAAGGATGTAGGTAAATCAGAAGTGATACAGAGCTTTGGATAAATGTCTGTTTAGGTCTTCTGCCCATTTTTTGACTGGGTTGTTTGTTTTTTTAATATTGAGCTACATGAGCTGTTTATATATTTTGGAGATTAATCCTTTTTCTGTTGATTCATTTGCAAATATTTTCTCCCATTCTGAGGGTTGTCTTTTCATCTTGTTTATAGTTTCCTTTGCTGTGCAAAAACTTTTAAGTTTCATTAGGTCCCATTTGTTTATTTTTATTTCCATTACTCTAGGAGGTGGGTCAAAAAAGACCTTGCTGTGATTTATGTCAAAGAGTGTTCTTCCTATGTTTTCCTCTAAGAGTTTTATAGTGTCTGGTCTTACACTTATGTCTTTAATCCGTTTTGAGTTTATTTTTGTGTATGGTATTAGGGAGTGTTCTAATTTCATTCTTTTACATGCAGCTGTCCAGTTTTCCCAGCGCCACTTATTGAAGAGACTGTCTTTTCTCCCTTGTATATCCTTGCCAACTTTGTCATAGATTAATTGACCATAGGTGCATGGGTTTATCTCTGGGCTTTCTATCCTGTTCCATTGATGGCCAAGAGGCACATGAAGAGCTGCTCAACATCACTAATCATTAGAGAAATGCAAATCAAAACTACAATGAGGTATCACCTCACACCAGTTAGAATGGGCATCATCAGAAAATCTACAAACAACAAATGCTGGAGAGGGTGTGGAGAGAAGGGAACCCTCTTGCACTGTTGGTGGCAATGTAAATTGATACAGCCACTATGGAGAACAGTATGGAGGTTCCTTAAAGAACTAAAAATAGAACTACCATAGGATCCAGCAATCCCACTACTGGGCACATACCCAGACAAAACCATAATTCAAAAAGACACATGCACCCCAATGTTCATTGCAGCACTATTTACAATAGCCAGGTCATGGAAGCAACCTAAATGCCCATTGACAGAAGAATGGATAAAGAAGATGTGGTACACATATACAATGGAATATTACTCAGCCATAAAAAGGAACGAAATTGGGTCATTTGTTGAGATGTGGATGGACCTAGAGACTGTCATACAGAGTGAAGTAAGTCAGAGAGGGAAAAACAAATATCGTATAGTAATGCATATATGTGGAATCTAGAAAAATGGTACAGATGAACCGGTTTGCAAGGCAGAAATAGATACACAGATGTAGAGAACAAATGTACGGATACCAAGGGGG
>NW_006796716.1:4677228-4681172 GCF_000442215.2 Lipotes vexillifer | reverse complement strand
GGGGGGGGGGGGGAGTGGTGGTGGTATAAAAAAAAATACCTGTACAAAAAAATTAAATTTAATTAAAAAAATAAAATAAAATACAAAAAAAAGTAATACTGAGCATATAAAACAGTACCAATGATGTCTAATTTGTGGGACTGAAAATATCAAGGTAGTAAAGCAATTATACTCCAATAAAGATGTTAAAAAAATAAAAGAAAATATCAAGGTAGGAGTCTCAGGTCTGGTTAAGATGAGTAAATACACTCCACCCTATATCTCCCCCACTGATTACAACTAAAACCCTGGACGAATACATGAAGCAACAATTGGAAGACCCTGAAAAGTAAGGAATAGCAGACAGATTGGAGAGAGAAAACAAAACTCATGGAAAGGTATGGCAGTGAGTTTATGGTTTGGTTTGGTTTGATTTCCTCCCATATCTCTCACCTCAGACTCAGAGCATCCTGAATCCCAGAACTGCATAGCAGGCACAGGAAGAAAAAGCTCCAACAAAAACCCTCCTTCTCCGATCAGAGGACAACTACAGAGAGCGTAGAAGGAGAACCCTGGTTTTATTTTGTAATCCTACCCAGCTCTGCCCTGAGGTAAGACCCAAAGATGCACTCTCGTGGCAGTAGTGGCAACCCAGCTCTAGCGGCAGCCATGCTCACCCAGACAGAAACTAGGAAAGAGAGCCCTTGTTGTTGAAAGAGGCTGGGAGGCACCCCCCTTGCTTTTCTCTCTCCCCTCCCTCTCACTGCTTCCCCTAAAGGCAGATGCAGTTACAAGAAGTGCAGGCAAGAAGTGATGAGGGAGCTAAAACCTCGGCTTTCTATCTTTAAGAGGAGGAAGCTTGAAAGAGGAATTCCGTCAGCTGCATATGGAGCCCATGTCCAAGATACACATACATGGAACTGATCCTAAAAACATACTAAAGGCTTCGAGAACTAAACTGTGCTGTAGATCCCCACTCAGTCCCAGGGTGGCCCATGGGCAGTGGAGGGGCAGGGGGAGAAGGAGAGGAAGGGGGTGGGATGCACACACAGGACAGATCCAAACTCCACAGCCAAATTTTTGAAAATGGAAATGGCTTTGGAATCACAGCCCACAGAAGGCATGTTGGGACTTTGGGCTGAAGTTAGTCAGCTCAACTTGCTGCCAAAACAGAGAAATCAACACTCTCCAAAGACTGTAATAGGACCCAGCATCTCATAGAGCAATAGTTAAAGTGTCCAGGATGTAATCCATAATTACTTGAGATAGAAGGAAACAGGAAAATCTCAACAACCCACAAGGCAAAAGACGCACACCTCGAGATGACACAAATGTTGGAATTGTTAGACAAAGACTTTAACACAGCGATGACAACCTTGTTCCACGAAATAAAGGTGAACAGTCTTGAAATGGATGGAAAGACAAACATCTTAGCAGAAAATATAACCCATAAGAAAGAGCCGAATGAAAACTTTAAAGCTGGCAAACATGATCTTGCTGAAACAAAAAGCTAATTGGAAGAGTTCAGTAGCAGAATTGAGATGACAGAGGAAAGAGTCAGTAAACTTAAAAACAGATCAAAAGAAACTATCCAACTTGAACAGCCAGGAAAAATAAGATTTATAAAAATGAACAGAGACCCTTAGAGACCCAGGGGACAAAATAAAAAGGTCTAACATATGTGTCATCGGAATTCTGGAAGAAGAGGAGATAGAGATCAATGCAGAAAACAATATTTGAACAAACAATGGCTGCAAACTTCTCAAATACTTGAAAGAGATCAATTTAAAGATTTAAGAAGCTCAGTGAACTCCAGACAGGATAAACTCAAAACCATCTCCAGACGCATCATAATCAAACCACTGAAAACTAAAGATAAAGAGAGAAATCTTGAGAGCTGCCAGAGAATCACGAAGCATTACACACAGGGGACAATAATTCAAACAAATGCAGATTTCTCATCAGAAAGCCTGGAGGACAAGAAGACAGCAGAGCTACGTGTTTAAAGTGCTGAACGAAAAGCGCTGTCAACCCAGATTCTATATCCAGCAAAAACATCCTTCAGTTATGAAGACGAAATAGATATTCTCAAATGAAGGAAAACTGAATGGACTCACGGCCCGCAAACCTGCTCTAAAAGAGATTCTAAAGGAAGTTCTTCACAGGGAAGAGAAACGATACCACAGGGAAACTTGGAACTTCAGGGATGCAGGATGAGCAACAGAAATGGTAATTATCTAGGTGAATAGAAGAGGTTATTTTCTCCTCTTAAATTCTTTAAAATATATATGACTATCAAAAGCAAAAATTATAACATTACTGGTGAGATTTCCCATGATTATAAGTTTAATACATATGATAATTACAACATAAAGTGAAGAGTAAAGAGAACTCTATGGTTGTAAGTTTTCTTCATGTCACTTGAAGTGGTAAAATATTAATTTTAACTGAACTGAAAAATTAAGTACGTATATTATAATCCCTAGAGCAACCACTAAAAAACTACACAAGTTTCCTTCAGTATATGGTGCTGGGAGAATTGGATATCTACATGCAAAAGAAAGAAGTTTTTGTCTGGGGTAATGGAAAAGTTTTGTAAATAGACAGTGGTGATGGTTGTACAACATTGTGAGTGTACGTAATGCCACTAAAAAAAGGCTAAAATAGAAAAATTTATGTTATGTATATTTTACCACAAGTTTTAAAAATTAATAATGTATACCAAAACCATAGAATTATACACTTGAAGTGAGTGAACTGACACTACTATATATATAATAGCTAACTAATAAAGACCTACTACACAGGGAACTCTACTCAATACTCTGTAATGACCTATATGGGAATAGAATCTAAAAAAGAGTGGATATATGTATATGTATAACTGATTCACTTTGCTGTACAACAGAAACTAACACAACATTGTAAATCAACTGTACTCCAATCAAAATTAATTAAGAAAAATAAATACAGCAGGCACACTTGTTGAGTCACAAAAAATTTTTTGAAATAAATAAAAAACAAATGAGTGAACCGTATGGTATGTGACTCGTAGCTCAATAAGGCTGATTTCTTTGAATGGGACCAAAAAATCTTAACTACATATACTGGGAAATGAAAAGATACACTCTTAAATAACTCTTGGATCAAAAAGAAATTAAAAGAGAAATAACAAACCCCTTAGGAAGCAATAAGAAGGAAAACACGTCACCAAAACCTTGGACACAATGAGCATGTATGCAGAGGAAAGTGTCCTGCTTAAAGGCATTCATTATTAAAGAAGAAAGATGAAGAATAAAATAAGTAAAGGATGAGAATAAAGTGTGGGGATTTGGCAGAGACTCTCACGTGCTCCTCAAGATCTAGATACCTTTCCTACCAGACACACAGAAGTACATGCTATGTACATGCTTTCATGTATTTTTAATGGATAATTTTTAACAGAATACTAAAGAGTTGGAAAAAATCTTGAAAAATTGGAAAGGAGGTCTATTAAAACTAACAACACTATTTTAAGTTTAAAGACTTTATTTATACCTAAACCAGAATTTATTACAATTTTACCTTCCTGGCTTTAACGGAAGCAAACATCAACAAGACACTCAAAACCTACTGAGTTTTTTTGGCATCCCCTGAAACCTTCAGTCTGAGATGAGTGCCTTGCTTGCCTCACCCTAATCCTGTTCCCACATCTAAACACATTTCCTAGCCTCTCATACAGATGGGGGTGGGTTAGGCAGTTGATTTCTGGCCGATGCAGTGCAGAAGGAAGTGAAGTCTGTAACCTCCACAAGAAGTGCTGTAAAACCGTCTTGTGCAATCCTCCAAGCTCTGTCTCCCATTTGCCAGGTGAATGGAGAGGACCCTAAGGAACCAGAGGAGGTGAAGCTGTGAGACAGAAGGAGCCTGGGTCCCAGAATCACTGATGGGAGGAGAGATGCCCAGGAAGCCTTTTTTTTTTTTTT
>NW_006796716.1:4676522-4676844 GCF_000442215.2 Lipotes vexillifer | reverse complement strand
TCTTCCCAGACCGGGGCACGAACCCGTGTCCCCTGCATCGGCAGGCGGACTCTCAACCACTGCGCCACCAGGGAAGCCCCCAGGAAGCCTTTGACCAGGAACATCCACACTGGAATGTTATAGGATCCAGGAAGGAACTCTCATCGTGCTCAACCACTGGCATCTTGGGCTGTTTGTTACACAGTCGTAAGGATTTACTTTGCCCGGTACACTTCAGATCCAAGAATGAAGAAATACATTTGCAGGCTTCCCTGGTGGCGCAGTGGTTGAGAGGCCGGCTGCCGATGCAGGGGACACGGGTTTGTGGCCCGGGCCGGGGAGA
>NW_006796716.1:4643465-4676226 GCF_000442215.2 Lipotes vexillifer | reverse complement strand
GCCCATGAGCCATGGCCACTGGGCCTGCGCGTCCGGGGCCTGTGCTCCACAATGGGAGAGGCCACAGCAGTGAGAGACCCGCGTACCGCGAAAAAAAAAAAAAGAAAAAGAAATACAGTTGCCATTTCTTTGGTTGACTGTAGACCCCTTTCCTTCCTGTCTACATTTTCCAGTCTACATTGCGACTCTGCTATCGTGCAGTGGGGGTTTTTCAGCAAAAAATAGGACAAAAATCTGCTGATCAGGGCCTCCCTGGTGGTGCAGTGGTTAAGAATCCGCCTGCCAATGCAGGGGACACAGGTTCGAGCCCTGGTCCGGGAAGACCCCACATGCGTTGGAGCAACTAAGCCCGTGGGCCACAACTACTGAGCCTGCGCTCTAGAGCCCACGAGCCACAACTGCTGAAGCCCACACACCTGGAGCCCATGCTCTGCAACATGAGAAGCCACCACAATGAGAAGCCCACGCACCACAATGAAGAGTAGCCCCCGCTCGCTGCAACTGGAGAAGCCCCGTGTGCAGCAACGAAGACCCAACACAGCCAAAAATAAAAATAAATAAATAAATATATAGTTTTAAAAAATCTGCTGATCATGTCTCCCTATCTACCATACATTTGCCAACAGTGAATTCAGACTCGGATATGAAGCGGGTGGGTCTTGGCTGGAAACAGGTGGCTCTCTCAGATGAAGGCAGTTGGAAGACAGCTGAAGAAAGGGATGCTTAGAGAGGAAGGGGTGGGCAGGGTATAGAAGCATGCTACGAGACAGGGTGGTGGCCTCAGGCCAGTCCAGCAAGTCTGCTTTTATACCTGCAGTCCTGGGGAGGGGGAGAGTATGTGCTGTGGGGAGAAGGCTGCTTCATTCAGGCAAGAGGGAACCTACCCTGGCCCCAGGCTCTGGAAAGCCTTGAACATAAACACACGAGCGAGGGACTTCCCTGGTGGTCCAGTAGTTAAGACGCCGAGCTCCCAGTGCAGGGGACCAGGGTTCGATCCCTGGTCAGGGAACTAGATCCCACATGCCACAACTAAGACCTGGTGCCGCCAAATAAATAAATAAATATTTTAATTAATTAATTTATTTTTTGGCTACGTTGGGTCTTCGTTGCTGTGCACGGGCTTTCTCTAGTTGCGGCAAGCAGGGGCTACTCTTAGCTGCATTGCGCGGGCTTCTCTTTGTTGCAGAACACGGGCTCTAGGCATGTGGGCTTCAGTAGTTGTGGCACGTGGGCTCAGTAGTTGTGGCTCGCGGGCTCTAGAGCACAGGCTCAGTAGTTGTGGTGCACGGGCTTAGTTGTTCTGTGGCATGTGGGATCTTCCCAGACCAAAGCTCGAACCCATGTCCCCTGCATGGGCAGGCAGATTCTTAACCACTGCGCCACCAGGGAAGTCCCAATAAATATTTTTTAATAAATAAACAAATAAACACACAAGTGAATTCATAGAAGACACATGAACACCTGGGTCACTGGAGTCCAGCCCCCACTGCTGGCCCAGGGCAACCTGGGAGCTGTGAAGAGGGAACTCACGACTAACACCCTTCTGGGCCCAGAGAAGTACTCCTCCCCACAGCTCACCCCATGTCCTGACGCAAAGGGCACAGGACCCAAATGCCGTAAGGATCTGGGGGTCATGCCCTTGTTGACAATGAGGACTGTCAGTGCATGGGCCTGTGTGAAGGAAACAGCAGAGTACAAACTGACAGAAAAGACAAATTAACTTGTGAAGTCTTTCCCTCAGATAACTTGAAGGCAATCGATTTTTGCATAACAAGTAACTGGCTCCCAACTGTGCCAAACACCCACTACTTACCTTCTTCTTTCCATGTTCCAATTCCTGGTTCCAGAGATGCTCACGAATTAACACGCTGTGCATAACAGTTGTACATGACACAGAAGAACTTAAAACAAGTCCTATTATATATCTATATATATGCCTGGGTGTGAATATATATATACAGTATATATATGCATATATAAAATATATAATATATATGGGTTTGACATATGCATAAAGCAAGCTACCAATGTTGCTTTTAAAAGTGATTAAAATCATGGCATAATTGATAATTTAGATCATGAAATAAAAACATTTTGTAATATTTTCTGCAATAATAACTTCTGATATGTGACCACACTGCACCACGTGAACATGTCGCATAAAATGTGTGACATTTCCCAATCTAAGTGTTCCTTTAAGAAAAGTATTGATGATCCTAGTTGGGGCTGCCACAACAGAGAGAAGTTTCTCCAAACGGAAATGAATAAAACAAAACCACCTCCGAACTACAATGATTCAAGAAATGTCTAATTTGGCATTACTGTCAATGGAAAACAAATTATGTGAAGTATTGATTGTAACAACATACTTAGTGATTTTACTGGGAGAAGGAAAAAACAAACTTCACAAAATAAATATGTAATAATTTAAGAATTCCGTATGTCTTTAATTTAAAAGTCTTGCAAATATCACCAACGCATTAACAGAAACTGCAGGCTCATGCAATGATAATTAGATACAGTTGTTTCTGTTTTGCTAACTTTCACTGGTACAAGGACATATTTCTCAGTTTTGTATTAAGATGATCTACTTCGAAAGGCAGAGATACAGCACATCTCTCACTAAGCAGATTATGAGCAGACTCAAATACTTTGACATAAGGCATGTGGGCCTCTGGTTGTGCTTGGGCCAGGGCCCCATGACTGGTAGGGACAAGCCTATGGTCCACAAGGAAGGTGACCAGCCCGCAGTGAACCTGACCACACCCTGGGGGCCACACCCAGGAGGGGCCAGGAGACACCTCCTCGATGACCTCACTGTCCTCCCTCCCTCTGATCAGGACCCTTCTGCTGCTCCCATTGTCTGAGCACAACGGGGCAATAGTCCATCAACCCCCGGGTAAGGGCAGGGGTGACAAGCACACAGGGTAGGCGCGGGAGGGAAAAGGGGAGACGTCTGGCACATTGCGGCAGCCCTATCATCAGAGGCCCAACAGGAGGACTTTATCCTGTTAGGCTACAGGAAGCACAGCTGAGTAATGCCTCGAGGTTTGGTACCTTCTCCACCTTTTTTTTTTGGCCGCATTGGGTCTTCCGTTGCTGCGCGCAAGCTTTTCTCTAGTTGCAGCGAGCAGGGGCTACTCTTCCTTGAAGTGCACAGGTTTCTCATTGCGGTGGCTTCTCTTGTTGCAGAGCACCGGCTCTAGGTGTGTGGGCTTCAGTAGTTGCAGCATATGGGCTCAGTAGTTGTGGCACATGGGCTGAGTTGCTCCGCGACATGTGGGATCTTCCCGGACCAGGGATCAAACCCGTGTCCCCTGCATTGGCAGGCGGATTCTTAACCACTGCGCCACCAGGGAAGCCCCACCTTCTTCACCTTTAGAAACAAAATTCACCAATTTGTACTGAGGAACATTGTTTTTTGTTTGTACCTAATTAATTTTCTACAGAGATCACAGTTTAATAAAGTCCCATGACAGACTGTGTCCCAGGGGCAAGCACAGGAGGTGTGGGCCACTCCCAGCTTTCAGATATCATCCCTGGATTTTGGAGATGCCTTTCTCTTCTTCGGTCCTTGGTGTCGCCACCTTCACTCACTCATCTCTGCAGATACAAACTCCCTCCCTGCTCCCCTGGGGTCTCATCTGCCCTCACATGCTTGTGTTCATTTCAGTGTTAACTCTTTTCATCACAATTTTGCTTTGTCCTTCAGTGGATCACTCTAGAGCCATTGGTCCAGTTTTGTGAATCGGGAATGTAATGAAGCCCAATAGTAACACTAAAAAATAGACAGGGGAGGTAGAGATTGAAGCGATGCGTCTACAAGCATCTACAAGGGATGCTGAGGATTGCCAGAAGCACTGCAGCTGGAAGAGGCAGGGCACCGTCCTCTCTGAGAGGCTTCAGAGGGCATATGACCCTGATGACATCGTGATGGTAGATTCTGGCCTCCAGAATTGTGACAATAAATTTCTGTTGTCTTAAACCAAAAACAGATAAATACCAGGAACCAGTGACATGCAATGACGTGAAGTTTTGTGGGCTGTGATGAACTGCATCCAGTGTTCAGGACCTTAACTGAGATCCATTTGCCAATTCAGGACTTGCAAGCAAATTATCAGCCTTTCAGAGTGAGAGATTACTAAAAAGATATTACAAAGAGAGAGAGAGAGAGAGAGAGAGGGAGGAAGGGGAGGGAGTGAGGGGAAAGAGAAAGAAAAAGGAGGATTTATATATCGATCATAATTCATCATAAATTTGAATTCTGTGAAATACACATAAATAAGATAATTTTGTGGCTTTTTATCCTAAATTTGCCAAGCAACCTGAGGATCGCTGGGGAGACCCCACAGACAGGGATGTGCTGGAGCTGACTGTTAAATTTGGGGGAATGTTGCAAGCCAGTTGTTAAACACAGCCATTATTAAAAATTAAATCATACGTGTACAACAGTGTGAGTGTACTTAATGCCAGTGAACTGTACACTTAAATGGTTAAAATGGTAAATTTTATGTAATGTATATTTTACACAACAAGAAAATATTAATCAAGAAAAAATAAAATAATATAAACTTACAATTAAATAAATTATATTAAAAATGAGGGAAACTCATCATTTCCTACTTATTTCACCATATTTCACTACTACGTATGCTCCACATACTGTACATTTCCTCCTGACTCACATTTAGTGATTTCACATTGGTAGTCGTATTATCTGCTCAGGCTGTCAGACCAAAATAGCACAGACAGGGTGGCTAAAAAACAGAAATTTATTTCTCAGTTCTGGAGGGTGGGAAGCCCAAGATCCAGGTGCTGACAAGGTAGGTTTCACTCTGAGGCCTCTTCCCCTTGGCTTGTAGGCGGCCGCCTTCTTGCCCTGTGTTCACAATGGCCTCTGAGTGCAGACTCGTGGAGGAGGCAGAGGGGGCACTCTGGGGTCACTTCTCATGAGGACATTACTCCTATTGGGCCAGGGCCCCCTCCTCATGACCTTATTCAACCTTAAGCATTTCCTTAGGGACGCATCTCCAAATACAGCCACACTGGGGGTTAGGGCTTCAACATATGGATTTGCGGTGAGGGGGGCACACAAACAGTCAGTCCATACAATAGTTAACTTGACACATGGAAATTGGAAAAGCCTACAAATCAGGACTCCTTTTCTGGAGATGGTTTGGTGAACACTTACCAGCACACTGCTCTGAGGGGAAGTGCAGACAATGATCTCCTGGTCCCATTCTTCTGAGTATCCTTCACTTCTCCCAACCTGGGAGCTCAGCAAGGTCGGGGGTCAGCCTTTGATCCCCAGTTCTCAGCCCTCTGCTCTCATCTCCTAGAAGCCCAATCAGCATTTGTCAGATTGACCAGGAGCTGAAATGCATCCTGGTGGCATGAAAAGGAGGCTGACAAGAGAGGAAGTCTCAGTCCCACAAAGATGAAACTTGTGAATATGACAGAAGCAGGAACTACAGACACAGGCTTTGGAGTTGACTGTGGGGCGGATGACTTCCCTTCCCTGAGCCTCGGGTTTCTCATCTGTAAAGTGGGGGTAGTAACAGTACCTCCCTTGGAGGGTCCCAGCGAGGACAGGATGAGGTAACACTGAGGACCCTGCACACGGCCTGGAAGGCTGCATGGATCATCACACAGATACCCATCCTTTAAAGATCTCTCCGTCTTCCATAAACATTCAGTCAGCACTGACTGCCCCACTCACTGTGCCACGTGACAAGGACCCCCGAGCCAGTGCCACGTGACAAGGACCCCCTGAGCCAGTGTCCCAGTCAGTGCTCAAGCTTCTCCCTATGTAGCAGGAAGACAACACAGAAAAGGGAAGTGTTGGCTGTTAACGGGGCCAGAGGGCTGTTGACCTTCGTCACTGCGTGGGGAAGTGGTAGGGAGCACGGGCTCTGGGCTCAGACCCAACGCCGCAGCGGACATTTACATGTGATGTGACCTCAGTGAAATCTCATCATCTCACTTGGGACCTGAGTTTCTTCCTGCATAAAAATGAGGATCAAAATAGACCCTGCTTACCTCCTGGGGTTGTTGGGAGAGTTAAGAGCTATTTTAAAACATAACCTGGATGTGTTTTAATCAGGTGTGGTAAGACACACATGCAAATGACTGTTATGAAGGAAGCAGTTTATATTCACAAAACCATAAAAACAAGATGCCCAGCACTCCACGCAGGGCCAAGCAGGGAGGCACCAGGGTCAGTCGGGAGGCAGAGGGAGGGAGGGGGAAACATGGGCAGGAACCTTTGTTGTAGGTTCTGTGAGAAAGACAAGGCAAGGGAGAGCAGGCAGGTTTAGGATCAGCTGGTATGAATAATGTCTGCGGGCTCTGGGGATTAGGGGCTGTCCCTAGTTGCCTGGTACCTGGCCCTGGGATGAATACGGCAGAAGAACATGGGCCTCCTGGAGCATAAGAGCCAGATGGAGGAGGTGGTGGGGAGTGTGGGCTCTGGACTGGTTGGTTTGCATATGACAGGTGAGCTCCTGGGCACATCCATTGCTCTTCTAAGAACTGGCATCCCTGGGAGAGACAGTCTTTCCCTGGTCAGTGAGGCCCCAGATGTCAGAGCATCAAGAATACAGCAAATAAGAAAACATGGCCAACACGAGTGCAAAACACCCGACACACAGGAAGTGGGAGATGTCATCCCTGCCTGTTTCAACTTTGTGGGGCCTGGGTCTCCCTCTACTTGCCTCACATAGTGAAGCAAGCTGAGAGTCTTCCCTTCCCAGCTGGACTCTAGTTCCTGGAGGGCTCACTGCACGCCTGCACCCAACCAGGGCAGGAGAAGCCTTCTCTGGGCCCCTCCCTGCCTGGAAAACAAGAGGAAGTAAACAGAGTGCTGATGTCAGCAGAGGCCCGTGGACAGCCCACGGGAAAGAGCAGAGACCAAGACCTCGCCCTTCGTCCCTCCCCCTTCCCTGTGCTCTTTCTTTGCCTCATGTGTCCTGCCTCACCTCAGGGGCCACACTCACATCCCTCCTGCCTTTGTTTCCCCAGACCCTGAGAAGTGCCCAGCTGAATGAAGCACAATGAATGACCCCCCAGGATGGGCTGTGGAAGGAAGGGGAAGTGAGGGAGGTTAACGGGGGTGGTTGGTGGGGGAGGGGCAATCTTGGGTAAGCGCCAAGCTCACGAGGCAGACAGACCTGAGTGCCGTCCAAATCCAGACCTGGAGGGAACCAGAGTAAGTGAGGTCACCTCCCTGTGGACTTTGAAAGATGCTTGGGCTGAACTGGTGACAGGAGTTCATCCTCCCTTCCCCCAACAGGAATGGGAGAGTTTGGGACTCTCCATGCATTAAGGCTCTGGGCCTCAGTTTCTTCCTGGGTAAAATGGACATAAGGATATATCACCACAGAATGTTGTAAAGCTGAAAATGAGAAAACGCAGGTTTAGGGCTTGACTCAGATAAGAGGGTTCCATGAAAGTGCAGAATCTGTCCCCTGAGGCCTACAAGTGCAGGCACATAGAGAAAGCCAGGACTACCTGGCTGGCCATGAGAGAACTGTGGAAAACATCTATTAGGATTGGGAAAGAAACTGAGAAAAGGAAAAAGGAAGTTCAAATCATGTCCTCCCACCCCCATGGTCCATTCTGTGAACCAATGCCAACGTCATCCTGGAGAGTGGGTGAGCAGAGCCTCCATCCCAGCCAGCCCTGGGGGGCCACCAAATTTCCCAGCCCCCAATCTCTCACCCTGCCCACCACCAGTCACAGGCGGGCAGGGCCTCCATCAGAGAGGGTCCCAGGGACTGTCAGCTGGATGGCTCATGACTGCTCTGACCTTCATCCCCTCTGTCCAGGGAAGGCTCTAGATGAGCCAGGGTCGCACAGCTGCAGATGGAACCCCCTGAGAAGCGTTATTAAATACAGCCTCCGGGCTCACCCCCCAGGGCTCTGCACTCACAGGGTGAGGACCAGAGATTCTGTGGTACAGCCAGGAGGAAGCATCCAGAAGGAGCAGAAGGCTCTGTGGGCTCAGCAAGACTGGAGTTCAAGTCCTGGACCCGCCACCTCAGAGTCCTGGACGTGGGGCAGGGCGTGTCTGAGCCCCGGTGTGCTCCTTGTAGAGTGTGAGGACAGAGGGCCCTGCAGATCCAGGCCTGCATCTCTGGGTGGAGACGTGGCCTCCAGAAGGCCCACCCTCTGGGTAGGTGGGAACCTGTGCCCACCCTCACCTCACCTCAGGGAGGGTGTGAGACTGCACACAGGGAGCAGAGCAGGGCGGGAGGGGCCTGGTGGGCCTTGGTTCTGCCTGGGGACTGAAGGGGGGCACTGCAGTGTCCCCTACCTGCAGAAAGAGAGACCATCAGCATGTTGGGTGCCCCTGGTGCCTGGGCTGGGGGCTGAGGCTTGACCACCAGCAGCTCCCTCCTCCTCCTCTCTAAGGGGCTGTAGCTGGGCAGGGACTCAGCGCCGTGGACCTCTCCCTGAAGGAGCCTGAACTGGTCCTGCTGTCACCCCTTTCCCTGGGAGGAGAGAGACACTCAGAGAAGCAGAGGAAAGGAGAGAGACACACACAGAGGAGACGGACTCCTAAGGAGATGCCAAGGGGGTGGCAGAGGCAGGGAGCTGAGGGAGAGAGGAGAGGCCCCAGCTGGCCCAGGTCAGGACCAGCCCCTCAGTGTGCAGAGGTGGGCAGGGAGCCCTAGGTCATGGTTCCCTTTGCACTGACCACAGAGAGGCCCTTTTGCAATATAGGAAAAGAAGCCAGATTGATAAAGGAAGTGCCAGTCACAGCAGGGGTGGGCGGGTTTGGGGAAGGCCCCTACCCTCCTCAGTCCTCCGAAGGAGCCTGGTCCTCGCTCTCCTGGTGCTGAGACTCCCCGCCGGTGGCCCCTCCACAGGCCTCCCCTCTGGCCTTGAAGGCTCTGCTTGTCTTCTCATCCCGGGAGGAGGGCAAGGCCATGGGTCTGCCCCTGCTGCTGACGCTGCTGCTGCCCCTGGCATCTCTGCAGGCGGGTGAGAGGCCGGAACTGTCCTGCTCTGCCCAGGGCCACAGGGACCACCCCCCGCGGGGAGGGGCTATGGCTGTCTGTCTGTAGAAGTGTCCTCTGGGGTAGCCGGCCAGGCATCCCACCCCCAACAAACAAAGAGCTGGTCCCACAGTGCCGGGTCCCCCCAACCCCACACCCTCCTCCCCACCCCAAGCCTGGAGAGGGGCTCACCCAGACCCGAGGGCCAGTCCTACCACCTGTCACACATCCCCCTGTAGATGAGGGTGGCTGACGGTCTGGGGTCACCTTCAAAGTCTCTCCCTCTGCTCCCTCCTCTAGGTCACCGGGCAGAACCCAATCCAAACACTGACTTTGGGATGGACCAACCAAAGAAACTCTTAGCCCCCGAGGGTGGCTCCATCCACATCCCCTTCTCCTTCTATTACTCCTGGGAATTACACAAGGTTCCCAACGTGAGAATATCCTGGAGATGGAAACACTTCCATGGGGAGTTCATCTACAACACGACCCCACTGTTCATCCATAAGGATTTTAAGGACCAGCTCCTCCTGAACTGGACA
Organism: Lipotes vexillifer; assembly: GCF_000442215.2. Classification (NCBI taxonomy): domain Eukaryota; kingdom Metazoa; phylum Chordata; class Mammalia; order Artiodactyla; family Lipotidae; genus Lipotes; species Lipotes vexillifer. The sequence continues at coordinate 4,666,685 of NW_006796716.1, read as the reverse complement.
GAGAGTGGGAAGAACGGCTCCCTCCAGATCTCGAAACTGCGGAGGGAGGATGCGTCTAGGTACTTCTGCCGGGTGGAGGTGGACACACTGAGAAAAGGCAAGCAGATGTGGCAGTCCATCGAGGGAACCACACTCATCATCATCCCCAGTGAGTCCAGCTGTCCTGCCTGAGGCTCTTGGAGGCCACTGGGGTCTTGTCTCCCAGGCCTGGCCCAGGCCCCCTCTTCCTCTTTTCTCTCAAACTCCTCTCCCTGCCCCCTCTACTCCTCCCCAGGCCTCTATCAACCCCTTTTCACCTTAATCTTCCCCAGCCCTGTGCTGCCTCCCTTGCCCATCCTCCTCTCTGCCCCTCAGATCCAGCCCCCTCCCTCATCCTCAGGCCTCCGCCCTCTGGGCTCCCAGCTATTCTCCTTTCTTGCTCCAAGCTGGGGCTGCACCCTCCCCTGCCCTCACCCCATGTCCTCCAGGTGACTTGACATCTTTGGGATGTGGCTGCCTCCCCTTTGTCATGTGTCCATGTGTGGAGACTCAGCTACCCCATGTCTGTCTCCCCACGGCCATGAGCTCAGCCCACACACACAGTAGGTATGTGGTGGCCACCAATGGTGACCCGAGGTGTCCCGTGTCCCCATCACCTGTTTCCCATCTCCCCCTTCCTTCTGCTGCTCTGCTCCCCAGAACATGGCCCTCAACGCTCCCACCCCCATCCCACCTCTTTCCCATCTCCTCTTCTCCGCTTCCACCCTCTTTACCTCCTTGCCTACCCCCCCACCACTCCCTGTGTGGTTCTAGTCACACTGTCCCGTTGTCCACCCTGATTTTCCTCCTCTGTCCTGGTCATGACGAGGCAGCAGCAGCGGTAAAGGCAGCTCCCGCTGACTGCGCCCTGCCTCCCGGCTGGACACCTTGGCAGCATCACCCCAGCTAAACCCCAGCTAACCTTCCCCACGACCCCAGTAACAGTCGGCCCTTCTGCCATCCTCCTGTTACAGGAAGGGAGACCAAGGCTCACACAGCAAACACCTGCCCGAAGTCACTCCTGGTGCAGGTGGGGTTTGACCCCAGTTTAACCCCAGAGCCTCTTCTCTTAACCATGAGCCGCTGGGCCTCAGGTACTAACCTGATCATCTTGTTTTGACAATTTTTCACCTAATAATGGACGTGTAGCATCAACGGATCTCCCTCTGTCATTCAGTGGGGCGTTGGAACTTGAACTTCAGTGTATCTGACTCCAGGGCAGAGGTGACGGGTTCTCTCCCAGGCACAGGCAATAAAGGGGTGTGTTGTCTGTAGATTATTTTTTTTGAAAATCGTCTACGTTTGTTTGCTTTTTATTATCACTTGTGCTGGCAATTCTAAGCTTGAAAATTTTTTTTTGAAAAGTTTTTTGAAAATCATCTATGTTTGTTTGCTTTTTATAATCACTTGTGCTGGCAATTCTAAGCAGTATCAGTGATGAATTTCTGCTCCCGGCTGGGATGGACACTCCCCGTGTCTCCCCCTCCGAAAACCATTGCCCCTTCTTGACCACTATGCTGGTTTTTTTTTTTTTTTTTTTTTTTTTTTTTTTTTTTTTTTTTTTTTTTTTTTTTTTTTTTGCAGTACGCGGGCCTCTCACTGTTGTGGCCTCTCCCGCTGCGGAGCGGACGCGCAGGCTCAGCTGCCATGGCTCACGGGCCCATCCGCTCCACGGCATGTGGGATCTTCCCGGACCGGGGCACGAACCCGTGTCCCCTGCATCGGCAGGCGGACTCTCAACCACTGCGCCACCAGGGAAGCCCCACTATGCTGGTTTTAAAGCAAACAGATAGTGACTCACAACCTGAATTAAGCAAGACAGCCTGGGATTAGTATTTCCTGCACCTCCTCCATTTTTCCTTAAACAGCCTTTTTTGAGGGACTTCGTCTCTCCTTAAATCCCTCTTCTTCCTTTCCTAATTCTTCCTTCTTTTTCTCATTTCTGTGTTTCAGTCACACTTACTGTGAGTTTCTTCATCAATAAGTTAATTTTTTTCCAATTAATTGGATGGTCATGCTCATTACGTTTTAAAAGATACAAGAAAGTAATAAAAAGAAATGTTTTTAATCCCAGTGAAGAACCACCATGCAAAAACATCACACCAAAGGAATATCTGTAGCAAACATATCTCGTAAGTTTGAGATTGGCTTATTAATTTTTTTTTACAAACGGTTTACTTTTGTAGCCAAATCTAATTATGTTCTCATTTGTAGTTTTTCTCTTTTATTTCTAAGCTGAAAACCCCACATCCCACTAGGGGTGAAAATATTTTTTCCTAATTTTTGTAAGATTTGATTACTTTTCATAATAAAATTCTTCAACATAGTGAGAATTTATTTTGGTATATGGTGTGAGATAAAGAATTAAGTTGATCTTTATACCAAGAAACAAATCAGTTGTCCTTACTTCATTTATTGAATATTTTTTCTTTTTTCCATTGATTCATAGGCCTAGCTTTTAAGTTCTTTTGTAGAATAGCATCCATTTCTGGTCTGTCTATTCTGTTTCACTAGTCTGTGTTTTCTTATATTAGTACGACACTGTTTTAGTTATTATAACTTTATCATGTTTCAATGACTGTTTTTTTCCAACACAACCACATATTTCTTCCTCAAAAACTTTATTATTGTTGCCTGCCTATTCTTCCACATAAATGTTAGAATAAGTTTGCCAAGTACCTAGAAAAATGCTTATGTTGATTTTTTTAAATAAGAATTGCATTAAACCTATAAAGCAATTGACAGAAACTGAAATCAGTATGATGTGCAATCTTCTCACTGAGGAAAGGGTCCTATTTTATATCCCTCAGTAAACCCTTGTAATGTTCTTCCAGAGATCATGTAAATGCCTCACAAGACTTTTTCCTATTCTCTACTTTTATTATTAATGTGCAACATTTTAAAAAATGTATACTTGTTATAATTTTCATTTTAAAAGTAATGCATAAATTCTGGCCAAGATGCTGGGTTATATGCACATGTTTACCTCCACTCCCTCCCAAAATCTACTAAAATGACAGCGAAGGGAATTTTTTAAGACAAAAACCCACAAGGACAAAGTATTTGCAACCCAGGTGAACAAAAACAAAATTGGGGACGCTGGAAACAGATAGACTAATGTAACTGGCTCAGGAGACCAGAGGAGTTAAACCCTAAGTCACCAGCAGGGACACCCAGAAGGAAGGCGATTTACACTGCAAAACCCTTTAAAGGGTCAGGAATGGCAGCTCCTAGTACTCGTGAAACTGGGGGTGGAAGGGGGTCTGAAAACTAGAGGACGAGTTGAAATGTATTTAAGAAGCAGAGACACCTCCGTACCCCCACCCACAACCCCAGCCAAAGAGTGGATATTTGCTTTCTAGAAATGATAATCCACAAGGAGCCTGGGGGGAGTACCCTGGGGCCTAACTGGCGACAAGGATTTAGTTCTTAAATCTGGAGATTTGGTGAACTGATGAGACCTTAAACAACTTGACCCCTGTGGGAGCCTCCCAGGATGCAGGTAGCCAGGCTGGTACCCACAGCCCACCCACCAAGGGCAGAATATTAGGAGAGTCTTCTCTGGGATATCTATCTGATGGGCCTGAAAAGATCTAGAAGTCTAACAGATCACTCTACAGCCCACTAACTGACATGCCTTTTCTGCTATAACGCACACAGCTTCCTGCACGCTGGGAGCCAAGGGGGTAAGTGATTGGAGTCTCGGCCTTGCACCAAATCCCCTGCACTAAGGATTGTACCCTCACCTCAGCTGTGCCCAGGTTGCTCGAGGCTACAGAAGCTGTTTTAAAAATGACTGAACTAAACATCTAAAGAATATGCTTTTCCCATGAAATGCAGAGAACAGAACAATCTGGGGGGAAAGGGCATCTGGAAGAATCCAAAATAATGCAAGGAGATTAAAAGTTTCAAATAACTATCATCCTCAGAAAGTTAAGGAATTTCATGTATATAACACAAAAGGATGCATTACAAAGGAGCTTCTGAAACAAAAAAAAGGTCTTGGAAATTATAGGTTTACTAGCAAAGATACAAAACTCATTAAATGATTGAAAGATGAAGTTTGTGGAAATATCTCAGAAGGTAGAAAAAAATTCAAAGATTTGGATATTGTAGTGGGTGAACAGCAGCCCCCCAAAGGTCATGTCTACATCCTAATCCCCAGAACTTTATACTGAATAATGTGAATACTGCCTTATACTGTTGGAGATGTGATTCAGCTAAGGAATTTGAGATGAGATTATCTGGGATTATCTGAGTGGGCTCTAAATACTAATAAAAGTGTCCTTATAAGAGAGGGGCAGTGGGAGATTTGACACAGGTGGAAGAGAAGGCAGTGTGACCACAGAGGCAGAGACTGTAATGAAGCAGCCACCAGAAGCTGGAAGAAGCAAGGAACAGATTCTACTTCAGAGCCTCCTGAGTGAGTGCAGCGTGGCTGACACCTTGATTTCTGACTTCTGGCCTCCAGATCTGTGAGAGTAAACTTCTGTTGTTTAGAGTCACCCAGCTTGTGGCAATTTGTCATAGCAGCCATAGAAATGTAATATAGGAATTATAAGGAAGGATAAGAAAAATTGAGAATTGGTCCCAGAGTTCCAACCCCTGAATAATAGTTTTAAAAACAGAGAAAAAAGAAGCCCATGGGGGAAGAAATTATCAACAAAATTACTCTAGAAATTTTCCAGAATGAAAGAACCCAGCAAAATGGATAAAAATAAAGAGACCAACCCTGGGGCACTGCAACATGAAATTTCAAAACACTAGGGATAAAGGAAGATCCAATACATTTCCAAGGAGGAAATAAACTGGCCACATAAAGAGATTCAGGAATCAGAGTGGCTTGACTCTCTCAATAGCAATAGAGGAAGCTGGAAGACAGTGGTTGAATGTTGTGAAATTCCAAGGGAAAATTATTTCATTTAACAAATGAAATAACAAGTACTGACTGAGTGACTATTATTTGTCAGGTCCTAATCTGGGCACTGGGATAAAGCAGTTAAGACAAAAAAAAAAATTATTGTCTCAGAAAATCATCAATTTCACAGAAATTTTTTAGAATTATCAACCTATGATTGAGCACACACTCACTCATGATTTCAACAGACTCTTTTTTTTTTTTCTTTTTTTTTTGTGGTATGCGGGCCTCTCACTGTTGTGGCCTCTCCCGTTGCGGAGCACAGGCTCCGGACGCACAGGCTCAGCGGCCATGGCTCACGGGCCCAGCTGCTCTGCAGCATGTGGGATCTTCCCAGACCGGGGCATGAACCCGTGTCCCCTGCATCGGCAGGGAGACTCTCAACCACTGCGCCACCAGGGAAGCCCCTCTATGTCAATTTTTTAATGGTGCCTTAAACATCTACAAAGATACAATCTGTGTGTAGGAACTAAAGTTCAATACATATTAATTTAACCATAATAATATATTTCCAATATACATTAGGTGCTTTACAGATGTTTTCTCACTTATTAAGACAATCATGTAAAATGACAAATACTGTTTGAATCCACTTCTATGAGGTACCTAGAGTAGTCAAATGCTTAGGGTCAGAAAGTAGAATGGTGAGTGCCAGGGGCTGGGGAAAGGGGGAATGGGGAGTTGGTGTTTAATAGGGACAGTTTCAGTTTGGAAAGATGAAAAATTTCAGAAGGTGGATGGTGGTGATGGCTGCACGATAATGTGAATACACTTGATGTCACTGAACTATACACTTAAATATGGTTAAAATGGTAAATCTGTGTTACGTATATTTTACCACATTTTTTTTGATCCTGTGACTTAGTTGTCCCTATTTGTAGGTGATGAAATGAGGTTCTGAGATCACAGCACTGATCAGTGGTAGGGTCAGGATTTAAACAGAGTGATGAGGATTCAGGGCTTCCAGCATCTGCCCTTGTTACTCCCCTCCCTGTGGGAGAGCTTCAGAGACTTGCTCCCCACACCCCCACATTCCCCAAACTAGGGAACAAGATGTGACAGCTTCACCCAGATACCTCCAGCCCTTTAGTGAAGAATTTGCATATTTCTCATGTCTTCCCAGCTACCAACATAACAATTCAAGTCCCCACCACCACCATCACCACCACAGCTGGCCTCAGGGTCCCAGAGAGCAAAAGGAGTTCATGGTCTTGGCCCTTGAGTACTGAAGCTACAGTCGGGTTGGCACTGGCCAGCGCTGTGCTCATAACTGCAATTGTGGGACTGACTGTGTACCTCAGGTGGAAGAGAAGCAAAGGTAAGTGGTCTGGGACCCCCAATCTCTCCCCAAGATTCCCAGCTGGGTGTTTCTCAGAACCCTCCTGCATCTGAATGACCATAGGTGCCCATTAAAAATGCAGATCCCTGCTGGGCTTGAGATCTGAGCTTGGGAATCTGCATTTTTAATGGTCTCCTCAGGTGGTATTTGTGTGTCAAGTTTGGGAACCACCACTCAAGACCAATCCCTCTCCACAAATCTGATGGGTTCCAGTTCTTTTCATTTGACTTAATCATTTCTCATTTGTCCTCACCTTTTGGTGCAAGGGTAGGGAGGGTCTGCCCTGGGAAATGTAAGGAGAGAACAGAAGGGACAGGAAGGTGGCTCCACTCAGCAAGCACTGGTTGGACACCCATTTTCCAGGGTCTGGGTTATAATTGGAGATGCAAAAGTAAATAAAGCACAGGCCCTGCTTTCAAGGAACTGGGGGATATGAGGATATGGGGAAGACAGTTGCCTCAAGGGCTAATGGCCTCATTTGCAAATAGCTATGGTAGGTTGGGAGGAAGGAGGGGTAATCAAGGAGGACTTCCCAGAGGAAGTGACACCTGCAAAGAGTCTCAAAGAATGAAAAAGAATTAGCCAGGTGGTGACGGTGCTGTAGAGATCACTGTCCTTCCAGGGGAAGGAAACCATGCTGGGAATTCTAAGTAGCTCACAGCTGTGGAGGAGGCAGGAGATGAGAGAAGAAGACCTTGGAAATCACACCCCAGAGCCTCTGATCCCAGCAGCAATGTGATAAAGCAAAGTGGCAACCTCAGCTTGGCCTTGCAGATACAGAGTCTGTAGTGGAAGGGCCAGAGGTGGGCCAGGCTGGGGTCAGTCTAAAATTGTTATTTTAGCTCTGCAGAGCAAAAACCACAGTGGTTGTGTCCTGAGAGTGAGGATGAACGTTCAAGATGTAGAGAAAATGTGACGTAGTCACTGAGGAAATGCAAGATGGTATTTGAGGATCAACTCAGATGAGAAGCCATAAAGCATCATTGCACATGACTATGTTTTTTTTCAGCAGTATTCAACCATGCAGGTTTAGAAACCTTTAGGAATTGCTGATTAAAAGTTGTGTTCAGGGAATTCCCTGGCGGTCCAGTGGTTGGACCCTGTACTTTCACTGCCGAGGGCTTGGGTTCTACCCCTGGTTGGGGAACTAAGATCCCGCAAGCCATGCCACGGCCAAAGAAAAAAAGTTGTGTTCAGCTGCTAGCATCAGAGAACAGAAGTAACAGTGGGTTAAGTAACACAGAGGGTTTCTTTTTTCCTCATCTAAAAGGATCTGGAGCCAGAAAGCAAAGGACACCGTCCTTAGGCACTCGGGCTCCTACCTTTCTGCTCACTGTCCTGGATACTGACTTCTATCCTGAAGGCTGCTTTATGGTGCAAGATGGCTGCTAGGACTCCAGGCACGATTTGTGAATCTAAACAGGAAACAGAATGTAGGAGGAAAGGACAAAAAGACTATGACCCAGCTTTCTGTCCTCCTTTTAAAGAGCCTTCCTCAAAGTCTTACCTACAACTTCCCCTTAGTCATAGGTCCCACATCTATCTGTAGGGGGCACACTGCCACTCCAAATAAAATCAACGTTCTGTAACTGAATAAGAAGAATCAAATGGATATTGGGATAAGCAAATAGCATTCCCTGCTTTAGGACACAGCCAGGATTGAAGATGTGTCAGCAAGTGTGGCAGAAGGACAGGGAACACAGGAGGTCAAGGAGTGAGTAAGAGGGCACAGATGGAGACTACAGAGGACTCAGCAGGGAGCCTGGATAACCTGAAAGAAAGTGGATCATCAAGAGACAAGAGTTAGTGAGGTTAAGCACAGGTACAGAGGGATGATGACAAAAGAGAGCTGGAAGGAAAGACAGTAGTAGCATAACAATGATACTAGCATTTACTAGGTCAGAGGTCTCAGCTCAAGTGATTAAAAAAAAAAAGGCCCAGGGTGTGGCTGAGTGGAGCAGAGGTCACTGGAGTTGGGGGAAGTGGGCAAGTCCAATGTGTTCAGAAGGTGAAGGGACGCAGGGTGCAGGGAAGAGCTGCTCTCCTGATGGGTGTTGAGGACAAGGCAGGACAGGTGTAGGCAGCCTCAGGGTGCCTGCTGGGTGCAGGCTCAGAGTCCCAGGCCCTTCCCAGTCGGGTTTCAGCCGAACTGCTTCGCTGCTCTGGTCTCTCCAAGGATGAGCTCAGAGTGGGACGGGGCAGAGAAGGCAGGCAGGAGACAGGCCTCCATGGATGACACATTGACACACTGTTGGTCCCCCTACAGGTCTGCAGACTAAAGCCAGAACCCCAGCCAGGTGAGCGCTTCTCCTCCAAGGGGGGAGGGGGTGCTGTTTTGTGAAGCAGGAAGTTTCTTTCTGAGAACAGCACTAGGGAGCCTTTCACAGCCCCTGCCCTCCTGGACTCTCCATCCACACCCTCCCAAGTCCCCTAACAGGCCAGGCTCTTCACTTCCGGAGGCTCCAGCTCTTTAAAAAATCGAGAACAGTGGACCAGCACGTTCTCTGATTCTTTCCCAGAACATTTCCCTTTGTCTTTCTCTGGCTGCCCCTTTCCTCCTTCATCCCTAGTTCTCAGCCTTTTTCTCTGTTCATCCTGGTTTCTCTCCACCTCATCCTTCCTGAACACACCTACCACCTCCACATTCTGTCCTCTTTCTTGCCCCTCATCCAATCTGTCCTTTTCCCCTGTGACGCGGGACCTCCAGCTGCTCCGCTATCTGTCTTTTCTCAGAGCAACTTCCCTCCTGGCTTCCAGCCTGGCTCCCTCTCCTCGGGCCCCAGCTCCTCTTCCTTTCCTGAGCTCTTACCTTCCTCATGGCCCACCTCTTTCCTTTCTCCATCTTTCCTTCCACTTCCAGGCTTTTCCTTCTCTCAGCCCCTCCCTCTTTTCTCTCCCTCCTGACTCTTGACAGCTGCCCTCCTCGGACCCCTCCCCATGTCTCCTCTAGGGACCAAGGCCTGAGCACCGCCCAGGGGACCTGAGATTAGCTTCCTGGTTTTAACTGAGGCTCCAGTTTTAACTGAGGCGCTGCGGCAGAGAGAACAGAAGCTCCCCCTCCTGCTTCTCCTCCCTGTGCCCCTGCAGTAAAGCCGCTTCTCCAGAACAATCCACCTCAGTCAGCACTCAGGGACAGGGCTACACCGCAAATGACCCCTCAACCCCGTCCAGGCGGCCTCCTTCTGAGAGCCTCAAACCTCTGCCTTCATCTTCCGAGTGTGTCCAGGCAGGTCACAGAGCCCCCACCAAGAGAACCAGCCCGAGGCAGGTGGTAACTCTTTTCTGCCCAGCCTCTGACACATCGCCCCCTTCCTGTTCCCACACAGGGGATCCTTCCAAAACCCGGAGGAGAAATACGAGAACATTGGGAATAAAGGTAGGTCCTGCCGCTATCATCCCCGCTCTCCACCTGGGCCGTCCTTCCCCCGACACCCCCCCTCCCTACACACGTGCCCTCAGCATCCTCCTCTCTCCCCCGCCTCACCCACCCTCCCCCAGACCCTGTTCCTACCTAAAGATGACCTCACTACTGGAGCCCCCTGCCCATTTCTCTACCCTTGCTGCCAGGCCACCTAACCCTGGCACATCTTGATTTTTTCTAGGACAACATACAGGCCCCAAGCTGGACACCAAGGTAAGCAGCTCAGATTAGGGCCTGAAAGAATTAAAGGAATGTTTGGAGAAGGTGGGGTGGAAGAACAGAGGGACTGTGATTTCGGCAGGGCATCAGCTGTGGGATTGCGGCTCTGAGATGGGACAGCTCCCCCTCTGCTGCCTAACCCCTTCCACTTTCCATTCTCCCCCAGGATGACGGCATCTTCTATGCCTCCCTCGCCCTCTCCAGCTTGACCTCACCAGCAGCGCCTCCCCACCCGCCTCCCCAAGAGGGACCCCAGGAAGAGACCCTATACTCTGTCGTAAAGGCCTAAGGAGTGAGACTGAGTGAGGACCTGCTTAGAGTCAGCTGCACACAGGGAGCTCAGTTTCTCATAATCACCCTGGACAGACACAGACGACTCAGAAGCCAGCAGGTGTTGAAGGCCACCAAGGACCTGAGAGAAACACAGCCACCTGCTCCAGTTCCCTCTTCAACTTCCTAGCCCTTGACCACAAAAATAAAAGTCCCTGTACAATTTGCCTGAATGCATCTAAGGAGAAAGCTGACATCACCTTCAACTTCTGTCCTTCTTGCCATAAAGGAACCATAATAGATAGCTCACACCCAAGATCCCTCCCCTAGTACTTTTGTTCAGTGACTGCCTCAGGCCAGGGACCACTAAATCCCCAAACACTGGTAGTCAGTCTGGAACCCAAGGTCTGTCTCCTAATTTAACCATTCTGCTTCCCTTAGGATAATAATTAGCATGCATTGTGTTAGTGGTTTACTTCATTTCAGCATCATCAACAACCCTGTATGGCACTGGATGTACCATCTGAGGCAGGATAACAAGACCCAGAATGGTTACAGTGTTTTCCCTAAGGCCATGTAGCTAGTAAGTGGCTGAGGCAGGATTTGAACCCAGACCTGCCCTTCTCGGTGTCCTTCTTCTAGGACTCGGGTGTCATCGCCTTCCCAGATCCCTATACTGACAGGCCTCCCACCAGAAAGCATGACGTGCCACAGTGACATGGAGGAGGAGGGAGAGAAGCCAAAAGAAAGCAAGTGGTTGAGACGAACAAACCAACTAAACCAGTAACCTGGTTTATTAACATAAACTGCACAACTCTGACCTTAGCCAACCAACCTCACAGCCAATGAACAACCCCAACATTTATCAGCTTCTCGGGGATCCTCTGAGAGGCTCTGCCTCCTGCTCCCACAGAAGGGATGAGAGAGCAGGAAGGAGGTGCGAGCCCACAGCTATTCCTCACAGAAGGCCACGGCGAGCTCCCCTGCGTCGTCTCTGTGCTGTGGCTCCTCCCTCTGCTCCAGCTCTTCTCCAACATCCTCCATGAGTTGGTCCAGGTCCAGGTCACTGGAGCCTCCATCATCAGAGAGGACACTTCCAGCTTCCTGAGGCCGTGGCTCCTGGGGTGCAGGCCCTTTTTTCCCCACCATGGGACAGGCCCCGGGAGGAGCTGGTGGGATCAGGACCTCTGGCACTATTCTAGCTTCTTTTTCCTCAGATGAGCTGCTTACTGGGGCCTTGCTCTGGGGAGCTTTAAATTTTTTCTTAGGGCCTAAATGAAAAAGTGATAAAACTGAGAGACTTACTGGGTCATCTGTCCTCACCTTTTACAAGTCAAACTCCTAAATTTCTATTACCAAAACAATCTCTGGAAAAGATGACCTTTCTTAAAAGAAAGAAAATGGGGTTTGGAGTCAGAAAGACTTGGATCCACAGGCTAGACATGGGTCTTGAGCAAACTTTAAACCCTTTAAACCTCAGTCTCCTTAACCGTAAAATGGCAAATATCCAGTCACAGAGATACTGAAAGAATTAAAGGGAACAACTATAGAAGTATCTATCTAGCCGGCCCATGGAAATATCAATAAATGTTAATTCCCACCTCCTTACCATTCTCCTATCCCTGAATGTCCCTGAATCAAATCAAATAATAACCACCAAATGTTTCTACAGTGTGTGCTGTGTTCTACAATTTGGATGACACCGTTTTGGCCAAACTTTTTTTTTTAAGTAATGAAAAGCTGTGAAATTATTAAAAAATGATCAAAGGAGGGAAAATGCGGACATGAACCTCATTTTCCCACAGTTTTCCCCAAGTCTTGAGCCTTACCTGGCTGCTCAGGTTCTGAATTCCCATGCCCTTTTTTCCTTCCCATGATGGGTAAAGATGGAGCTGCAGATTCATTTCCCAGAGATCTCTTCATTGTCTTCCTTTGTGGGGTTCCATCTCGTCCATGTGCTCCACCTGCATCACCCCCAACCCCCAACCGTGAAGGACATTGGTTTATTTCTCACTGAGTGACAGCATGGCTAGGGTCCATAGACTCCCCACATTTGTCCTCCGCCTTGCATCTTCTGCTCATTTTCGATCTAGTGAGTCCTCAAATATTTCCTTTTTTTTTCCCCCGGGTCTTCTCTTTATAGTTCACCTCAGAACCCGCCTCCTCCAAGAAGTCACCCTTCTTGGCTAAGAATTTAAAACATTCATTCCACCTTCAACCTAAGATTTTGTAATTCAACTCACAGAAGTGAGAAGGCTACAGCTTCCCTGACAACATTAGCATGAGTCTTTTTTTTCTTTTTTTTTCTTTTTCCTCGGTACACGGGCCTCTCACTGTTGTGGCCTCTCCCGTTGTGGAGCACAGGCTCCGGACGCACAGGCTCAGCGGCCATGGCTCACGGGCCCAGCCGCTCTGCAGCATGTGGGATCTTCCCGGACCGGGGCACAAACCCGTGTCCCCTGCATCGGCAGGCAGACTCTCAACCACTGCGCCACCAGGGAAGCCCCTAGCATGAGTCTTGCTCATTTTCTCCGGTTCTGGAGCTGAGACATCAGTAAGGCCCAGCCACACGCAGACCCTCCCACTCTCTGCTTCTGCCTTGCCTTAACTGTAGCACATGTCCCATTTCCAGCTGACTTGCTTACCTCTTGCCTTGGGTTTTTTTGTCTGAATTTTGGCTGGCTTGGGACCAGGCAAAGTTGGATCCTGAGAAAAATAAGGAGAGAAAAATAAGGAAATATAAATGAAGTCACATAATTGTGATTTAATAGAGTGGGATGCTACAGAAATGATGAGTGCACTTAAGGGAGTTCAAATTAGGTTCTGTGAGTCTGATACAATTTAAATCAATGACAGCACTTCCCTGGTGGTACAGTAGTTAAGAATCCACCTGCCAATGCAGGGGACACGGGTTCAAGCCCTGGTCCAGGAAGATCCCACATGCTGCAGAGCAGCTAAGCCCGTGTGCCACAACTACTGAGCCTGTGCTCTAAAACCCACATGCCACAACTACTGAAGCCTATGTGCCTAAAGCCCGTGCTCCGAAACAAGAGAAGCCACTGCAATGAGAAGCCCAAGCACTGCAATGAAGAGTAGCCCCCCTCACTGCAACTAGAGAAGCCCCCACTCAGCAACAAAGACCCAACGCAGCCAAAAATATATAAATAATTTTTTTTAAATGTTTAAAAATAAATAAATAAATGACAACAAAGATAAAAATGTTCATCCTTCCCATTCTATTTATTAGTCAATGCAAGGCTTTATGCACAACAGAAGGAAATAAAGTTAGGCCACAAACATGATAAAAACTGGTAAATTAAAAATTAAAAGAGAAAGTGAAAAATATACACTTCAGAGCTTCTAGTTTCCAGATCTACACACAAGGAGCTTGGAAGCTGTAACTGTGTTCTAACAACAACTAAAAAGCTGAACAGACTGAAATACCAATAACTATTCTTAGATCCATAAGAACAGTGAGGACACAGGGAAAACCTCTGCCCTCAAAACTGAAGATACACAGGCAAATACAGGGAGTCATGCTTATCAGAACATACACTCACAAGCAGAAACCACCAAGAGAACTAGTGTCAGGATAGGAAAACCTCAACAGTAATAAAGGAATTGCTCAGTGTGGACAAGTCTGAGAGTTAAAAACTCCAGGGATACCCAGTCATGGGGGACTTCCAGACTTTTTGTGAGTTTTCCTTCCAGGAGCTCAACCAGATTCTCACAGAAAATATCAGAGAAAAACTCCATGCTTCCAGCAGGGAGAGGGGGAAAGAACTATTTTGAAATATACCAGAGCATTCTGTTCTTCTTAACAAAACCTACCCTCAGGAGAAACCAGTTAACCAGAGCCTAACCTACTAGGGTGTTAACAGAGCCTAACTGTCCTGGGGATAGGGAAACACCCAACTTCAGCCCACTCTAATCACCCTGCCCCACCTAAGGGGGTGGGAAAAAACTAAGAAACACTGTGAAGTTTACAGTCCAGAGGCATAAGTTCATTAATAGACTTAGACCCAATCACAGGATATAGAACTCTTCCCCTCCCCTGACACCTTACCACCACATTACTAAAGGTATACTTACAGCAGTACTTTTTACCTGGTACATCATGTTTGGCAATCAAGAAAAAAACTACAAGGCATATCAAATGGCAAAAACACAACCTGAAGAGACAGAGCAAGTATCAAAACCAGGGACTTCCTTGGTGGCACAGTGGTTAAGAATTTGCCTGCCAATGCAGGGGACACGGGTTCGAGCCCTGGTCCGGGAAAATCCCACATGCTACGGAGCAACTAAGCCCGTGAGCCACAACTACTGAGCCTCCGCTCTAGAGCCCATGAGCCACAACTACTGAGCCCACGTGCCACAACTACTGAAGCCCATGCTCCTGGAGCCCGTGCTCCGCAACAAGAGAAGCCACTGCAATGAGAAGTCTGCGCACTGCAACAAAGAGTAGCCCCTGCTCCCTGAAACTAGAGAAAGCCCGCGTGCAGCAATGAAGACTCAACGCAGCCAAAAATAAATAAATAAAATTTAAAAAAAGTATCAAAACCAAACATGCTAGAGAATTATCAGATTGGAAATTTAAAGCAAATATGATTAATATGCACAGGGCTCTAAAGGCTAAAGTAGACAGCATTCAAGAACAGATGAGCAATGTCAGCAAAGAGATAGAAATCCTAAGAAAGAATCAAAAAGAAATGCTGAGGATCAAAAACACTGTAACTAAAATGAAGAATGCTTTTGATGGGCTTACTGGTAGACTGGTCACAGCTGAGGAAAGAATCTCTGAACTTGAGGATATCTCAAAAGAAACCTTCAAAACTGAAAATCAAAGAGAACAAAGACTGGAAAAAAGAATGCAATATCCAAAGATTGTAGGATGACTACAGAATGTATAGATATGTGTAATGGGAATACCAGAAGGATAAGAAAAAGAGAAATATTGAAAACAATAATGACTGAGAATTTCCCAAATTAATGTCAGACACCAAACCACAGATCCAGGAAGCTCAGAGAACATCAAGAAGGATAAATGCCAAACAGTCACACCAAGGCATATTATTTTCAAACTACAGAAAATTAAAGTCCTGAAAGAAGCCAAAGGAAAAAAAAAATCTTACCTGATATGCTAAGGAAGGGGAGAAAATGGAATCATATAAAAGCTCACTCAAAACCACAAAAGGCAGAAAAAGAATGGAAGACAAAAGTAGGAAGAAAGAACAAGGGCAACAAATAGAAAACAGTAACAAATATTGTAGATAATAATCCAACTGTATTAATAATTACTTTGAACATCAACAGTCTAAATGACTGTCTAAAATGACCAGTTAAAAGACACAGATTGTCTGAATGGATCAAAAAACAAGACCCAACTATATATTGCCTACAAGAACCCCACTTTAAACATAAAGACACATATAGATTGTAAAAGTAAATGGATGCAGAAAAATATACCACGCTAACACTAATCAAAAGAAAGCAGGAGTGGGCTTCCCTGGTGGCGCAGTGGTTGAGAGTCTGCCTGCTGATGCAGGGGACACAGGTTCGTGCCCTGGTCTGGGAAGATCCCACATGCCGCGGAGCGGCTGGGCCCGTGAGCCATGGCCGCTGAGCCTCTGTGTCCAGAGCCTGTGCTCCACAACGGGAGAGGCCACAACAGTGAGAGGCCCGCGTACTGCAAAAAAAAAAAGAAAGAAAGCAGGAGTAGCTATATGTTAATTTCAGACAGAGCAGACTTCAAAGCAAGTAAAGTTATCAGGGATAAAAAAGGGCATTACATAATGATAAAGGGGTTAATTCTCCAAGAACACATAACAATCCTTAAAGTGTATGCACCTAACAAGAGAACACCAAACTACAAGAGGCAAAAACTGACAGAACTGCAAAGAGAAATAGTTGATTCCACTATCATAGCTGGAAATTTCAACAACCATCTATCATAAATCGACAGGTCGATTCAGCAGGCAGAAAATCAGTGAGGACACAGTTGAACTCAACGACACCATCAATCAACTAGATATAACTGGCATCTATAGACTACTTTATCCAACAACAGCAGAATATACATTCTTCTCAAGATCACATGGAGCACTCACCAAGACTGACCACTGGGCCATAAAATACAAATTAACAACTTTAAAAGAATAGAAATCAGGGGCTTCCCTGGTGGCGCAGTGGTTAAGAACCCGCCTGCCAGTGCAGGGGACACGGGTTCGAGCCCTGGTCTGGGAAGATCCCACGTGCCATGGAGCAACTAAGCCCGTGTGCCACAACTACTGCAGCTGCGCTCTAGAGCCCACTCGCCACAACTACTGAAGCCTGCGTGCCTAGAGCTTGTGCTCTGCAACAAGAGAAGCCACTGCAATGAGAAGCCTGTGCACCGCAATGATGAGTAGCCTCCACTCACCATAACTAGAGAAAGCCCATGCACAGCAATGAAGACCCAGAGCCACCAAAAAAAAAAAAAAGAATAGAAATCATACTATGTCTGCTTTTAGACCACAATGGAATTAACAGAGAGATAACTGGAAAAATCCCAAAACACGTGGATATTAAACAACACACTTCTAAATAACATAGGTCAAAGAAGAAATCTTAAGAGAAAAATTTTAATATATTGAACTAAATAAAATGAAAATACAACTTATCAAAATTTGTGGGATGCAGTGAAAGCAGTGCCTAGTGGGAAATTTATAGCATTGAATGATATATTAGAAAAAAAGAAAGATCTAAAATCAATGATGTAGGTTTCAACCTTAGGAAACCAGAAAAACTAGAAAAAGAGCAAGTTAAATCCAAAGCAAGCAGAAGAAAATATATAATTAGAGCATAAATCAATGAAATTGAAAACAGGAAATCCATAGGAAAAAATCAACAAAACTAAAAGTTGGTTCGTTGAAACGATCAATAAAATTGATAAGCCTCTAGGTAGGCTAACTAAGAAAAAAGAGAGAGGAAACAAATTAATATCAGAAATTAAAGAGGCGACATCACTATAGATCCCAAGGATATTAAAAGACTAATAAACGAATACTACAAAGAATGTTATGCCCACAAATTTGATAACCAAGATGAAACGGACCACTTCCTTAAAAGACACAATCTGCCAAAACTCACACAAGAAATAGACAACTTGAATAGGCCTATATCTAATAAATAAATTGAATCAGTAATTAATATCCTTCTAGAACAGAAAGCACCAGGCCCAGATGGGTTCACAGTGAATTTTACTAAACATTTAGTGAACAGATTATACCAATTCTCTGTAATCTCTTTCAGAGGATAGAAGCAGAGAGTATTTCCTAACTGATTCTATGAGGCCAGTATTACCCTAATACCAAAACCAGACAAAGACATTACAAGAAAAGAAAACTATAGATCAATATGTCTGATGAAGAGATGTAAAAATCCTCAACAACATATTAGGCAAATCAAATCCAACAATGTATAGGAAGAATTATACACCATGAACAAGTGAGATTTATCCAAGGCATGCAAGGCTAGTTCAACATTCGAAAATCAATTCATGTAATACATCACATCAACAGCTAAGAAAGAAAAATCATGTGATCCTATCATTAGATGCAGAAAAAGCATTTGACAAAATCCAACACCCATTCATAATAAAAACTCTCAGTAAATAAGGAATAGAGAGGAACTTCCTCAACTTCATAAAGAATATATACACAAAATCTACAACTAACATCACACTCAATGGTGAGAAACTAGAAGCTTTCCCACTAAGATCAAGAATAAGGCAAGGGGGGCTTCCCTGGTGGCGCAGTGGTTGAGAGTCCGCCTGCCGATGCAGGGGATGCGGGTTCGTGCCCCGGTCTGGGAGGATCCCACGTGCCGTGGAGTGGCTGGGCCCGTGAGCCATGGCCGTTGGGCCTGCTCGTCCGGAGCCTGTGCTCCGCAATGGGAGAGGCCACAACAGTGAGAGGCCCACCTACGGCAAAAAAAAAAAAAAAAAAAAAAAAAAAGAATAAGGCAAGGATGCCCTCTCTCACCACTCCTTTTCAACATCATAGTGGAAGTTCCAGCTAATGCAATAAGACAAAGGAAATAAAAGGTATAGAGACTGAGAAGGAGGAAATGAAATTGTGTTTGCAGGTGACATGATTATCTATGTAGAAAATCCAAAAGTATCAACTAAAAACTCCAGGAACTAATAAGTGATTATAGCAAGGTTGCAGGACACAAGGTTAATATACAAAAGTTCATCACTTTTCTACATACCAGCAATATAAAATGGAATTTGATACTTAAAAATACGTTTATATACCATTTATATTAGCACCAAAAAAATTAAATAATTAGGTATAAATCTAGCAAAATATACAAGGTCTATATGAGGAAAACTACAAAACTCCAGTGAATGAAATCAATGAAGAACTAAGTAAATGGAGAAATAGTCCATGTTTGTAGATAAGAAGATTCAATATTGTCAAGATGTTAGTTTTTCCCAGCTTGATCTATAGAATCAATGTAACTTCAATCAAAATCCCAGCAAGCTATTCTGTGGATATCAACAAACTGATTCTAAAGTTCTATGGAAAAACAATAGATCTAGAATAGCCAATACAATATTGAAAGAGAAGGACAAAGTTGGGGGACTGACCCCATCTAACTTCAAGACTTAGTGTAAAGCTACCGTAATCAAGACAGTGTGGTATTGGTAAAAGAACAGACAAATAGGTCAATGGAACAGACTAGAGAGCCCAGAAACAGATTCAGAAAAATATAGTCAGCTGATCTTTAACAACGAAGCAAAGGCAATACAATGCAGCAAAGATAGTCTTTTCAACAAATAGTGGTGGAACTACAAAAAAATTAATCTAGGCACAAACCTTATACCCCTCACAAAAATTAACTCAAAATGTATTATAGATCTCAGTGTAAAATATAAAGCTATAAAACTGCTAGAAGATAACACAGGAGAAAATCTGGATAACCTTGGGTATGGCAATGAGTTTTTATGTACAACACTGAAGGCACAATCCATAAAAGAAATAATTGAGGGGCTTCCCTGGTGGCGCAGTGGTTGGGAGTCTGCCTGCCGATGCAGGGGACACGGGTTCGTGCCCCGGTCCGGGAGGATCCCACATGCTACGGGGCGGCTGGGCCCGTGGGCTGTGGCTGCTGAGCCTGCGTGTCCGGAGCCTGCGTGTCTGGAGCCTGTGCTCCGCAACAGGAGAGGCCACAACAGTGAGAGGCCCGCGTACCGGAAAAAAAAAAAAAAAAAAAGACTCACGATAGAGGACTATTATCTAAAATAAACAAAGCCAAATGAACTTATTTACAAAACAGAAATAGACCCACAGACATAGAAAACAAACTTATGGTTACCAAAGGGGAAAGGGGGGAGGAATAAATTAGGAGGTTGAGATTAACATATATACACTACTATATATAAAATAGATAACCACAAGGACCTACTATATATCACAATATTTTGTAATAACCTATAAGGGAAAAGAATCTGAAAAAGAATATATATATATATGTATATGGCACTGAATCACTGTGCTATACATATGAAACTAACATATTATAAATCAACTATACTTCAATAAAATAAAAAATAAAATAAAACATACAAAGAACTCATAAAACTCAACAATAAGAAAATAAACAACTCAATTTAAAAATGGGCCACACACCTTAATGGATATCTCACCAAAGGAGATATACAAATGGCCAATAAGAATATAAAAAGATGCTCCACATCATATGCCATCAGGAAAACGCAAATTAAAACAACAAGATACCACTACACACCTATTAAAATGGCCAAAATCCAGAACACTGACAATACCAAATGCCGGCAAGGATGTGGAGCAATAGGAACTCTCATTCATTGTTGGCGGGAATGCAAAATGGTACAGCCACTTTGGAAGACAGTTTGATGGTTTCTTACAAAACAAAACATACTCTTACCATACAATCCAGCAATTAAGCTCCCTAATATTTACTCCAAAGGAGTTAAAAACTTATGTTCCCACAAAACCATAGTTATAGTGGCTTTATCCATAATTGCTCAAACTTGGAAGCAACCAAGATGTCCTTCTGTAGGTGAATGTATAAATAAACTGTGGTATATCTGGAAAAATACAACATTATTCAGCCAAAAAAAATTAATAAATGAGCTATCAAGCCATGAGAATACATGGAGGAATCGTAAATGCATAGTTGTAAGCAAAAGAAGCTAGTCTGAGAAGGTTACACATACTGTATGATTCCCACTATATGGTATTTCAGAGAAGGCAAAACTATGGAGACAGTAAAAAAAAAAATCAGTGGTTGTCAGTGGTTAAGGGGTATGGGAGGAAAGGGATGAGTAAATGGAACACACAAAATTTTTAGGGCAGTAAAAATACTCTGTATGATACCATAATGATGGATATGTGTCATTATATATTTGCCCAGGCCCATAGAATGTACAACACCAAGAGTGAGTTCTAATGTAAACTATGGACTTTGTGTGATTATGATGTGTCAATGTAGGTTCATCAACTGTAAACAAATGCACCACTCTGGTGGGATGTTGATAACAGAGGAGGCTATACATGTGTGGGGGCAGGAGGTACATAGGGACTCTCTGTACCTTCTTCTCAGTTTTCCTGTGAACATAAAACTTCTCTTAAAAAGTCTTTAAATATGAAAAATACATGTATTTCATATGCCTGAAAACAGACTAAGGAAATAAAATAATAAATATCCTAAGTGTTCACACAGGGAGGCAACCTGCTATTCTCTGAAATTGCTCCAGCAGGAACCAAAGAACTACAGTAGGAACTGAGATTGTAATCAAAAGATAAGTTCCTAGAGATATGAGATATTAGAATAACTGAGGAAAGAGGAGACTCTCCTTCCCTGAAGACCCCCTAAGAGATAAAAACCAGCCAGCCAGTCAGGGCTACTCTGATGCAGGGACAGGATGGTTCCTTAGAAAATATAAATCCATGCTAACCAGATGGCCTACAGCAATCTCCTAAAAGGAATCCCCAAGATCAATCTTACTTTTTTTTGTTGCTCTTCCTCCTCTTCCTCCAACTCTGACTCTTCCTCTTCTTTCTCCAAGCAGGAATCCAAGCTGTTAGCCCCAGAGAGCATTACGTCTAGAACAGGAATAGGAAGGAAAGGCTAAATAATTTATCCGATAAAATAGGTGATGAGTTAGTGGAGCTGATCCCAGAGAATCAGTCTTCTAATTCTGCCTTTCAGGTCCAAGTCACATTTTCTCCACAACATCTGATCCTAGATTATCATGGTTCCACCCTTTTCAAAGTCCTGTCACTATTCAACATGCACCCTCCCTCCCTACTCCCTTTTTTTCTCCATTCCTCTCTCTACCCATCTGTGCATCCATCCATCCTGGACACTTGGTCAATGGCATTCATGAAGAGCCTCCTATTATAGAATCCAGAACTAGGTTGATGATATTGGATATAAAATAAAAGCTTCAGTTGCTGCCCTCATGAAGGAATCCCTTCCCTCTCTCTCTAGTCTTTAACCTCCTACTTATCCTACCTTTTCCTTCCCCACTGTTGTCAGATCCACTGTATCGGCTCCAGAAACCAAACAGGTTAACCCGCTCCTGAGGGAACCAAGAAACAAAAGCATCATCTACTACTCTCCCAGGGGCTATTTTTGTCCTCTGTCTTCAAGGTTTTTAGTTATAGAATTTGTATTCATATTCCATACCATTTTCACTTGAAATTTCATACTTTCTATCTAGATTTTGTAGAGCTTAACTATTATAATATGTTATAATATTATAATATACAATATTATTATAACTTCTTTTTCCAGTTTGTTTATAATTCAGTTAATAACTGGGAAGGGGAAATTCACTGTCATTCTCTACCCCACCCAAAAGCAGAATCTGAGGGTAAAAACTGACTCCACATAAAAGAGAAGATAAGGTACATACACCTGAGACTCGAAGTTAAATAGGTTGGTGGGATTCCCCCTACTAACAGTCCCTGTTTGGACTGAGAAAAGATCCCATTTGTCCAAAGGTAGGGAAAAGAATGGATGAATTAAGGCATCAGGGGAAGCTGGCCTGGGAAGAAAAGACTAGTTCTAGGACTAAGACTGTGTAATGGGTAAGGACAGCCGGTTTTCTACAGTAGGAAATGCATAACTTGCTTTGTGTCCCAAGTCCCAAAGAGAAGCAGGTATGTGATCTACACTTTCCCACCTGAATACTGATCTGCTCTGCCTCTTGAGCCATCATCAGGGCTGCCCCCAGTTTCTGGCTGAAGTCCTTATTCCTGCACTTTTTCTGAAATGAAAGATTTCAGAAAAGTAACTCCAACAAACTGCTACTCACCAGACATTATCTTTACATTTATTTCCAGTTTCTGGTATTGATATGATACTCCTATTCTTAATCTTTTGAGCTCAGAGACACAATCCTGTCTTATACCCAAACAAACCTTTCATCAATTCCTAGCAAAATTTTCAACCAACATTTTGGTGTCCTCTCCAAAGTAAAGCCCATGGAAATTTGTAAAGGTAAAATTAAAGGAGTTCAGATGACTGTACTTCTAAGCTTCTCACAAGTTTCTTTAGATCCAGCTGCTTGATTTAGTACTCACTGCCCGATTTTCTAAGGTCCCTGAGCTCCTAAACCTCTGCTCATTTGCAAGGCTCATCAAGCCCAAACTGATTATAGGGAAGAAATATTATTTAGTTAATTCAGTGGTTCTCAAGCAGGGGAGACTTCCCCCCCCCCAGAATATATTTGGCAATGTCTAGAAACAATTTTTTGGTTGTCACAGCTAGGGTTAGGGGTCCTACTGGCTAGATGCCAGTAGGATGCCAAGGATGCTGCTAAACCTCCTACGATGCCTAGGAATCCCCTCACAACAAAAAATTATCTGGCCCAAAATGTCACGTGTCGAGACTGAGAAACCCTAAGTTAATCTGTGCCTTCATTTCTATCACACCTGCTTTGGCTAAACTGTAGAAAACCATGGTCTTTAGGAAGGCCCTCTATCTGCAGACAGGGAAAGA
>NW_006796716.1:4617981-4643347 GCF_000442215.2 Lipotes vexillifer | reverse complement strand
GGGAAAGAGACTAAGAAAAATCATTATCCTGCTGCAATCCTGGTAGAAAGAAGTGTACCTCACGAATAACCTCACCCTTGCATACTTGGTCAGATATGTACTTTCTCCTCACACAGCTTCCCCTGGGAGAAATCAGATTTAACAAAGAGAAGATTTAGTTTTTCAAGTTCCCTATATCACAACTGACCACTGAGGGTTGCTCACCACTCCAGCTAACTCCAGGGATCGCTCCTGGAAGTTCTTTAGCATGTTGACTGGGATCCAAGCACGAGAGACTTTTTCTCCAAAAAATGTCACATGGTACTTGGACTGTAATAAAAGATGGTTCTGTTATAGACTCTTGTCCTTCTTCTTGCTTTGGCCCTCTAGCCAGAAAAGGCAGGAGAAGAACTGAGGATTTACAAGGAAGGAGGGGCTGGGCCTTCTCTGTTCCTTTAAACCTGACCCACATATCCCACCTCATTCCATTGTTCTTCCTTCCTGAACTCAGGAGTCCTAACCAAAGCATATTTATCAAAACATGAATGTCCTAGTAATGAATAAATTTTAATTAGATACAAATTTGTTTCTATATCTTTTTGTCACTCTAGCTAAGAATCTGTTTCTGCTTGTGTCTGCTGGCTATGTCTATATTTCTAACTCTGTACATCTGTTAGGATGGATTTGTTCATTACTTTGGCCTGAGCACCTACCCACCCTGAATCAGGAGAACTCACCGGCAGAGAATCAAGATGAGATGCAAAAAGAAAATATTCCCCCAGGTCAGGATCAGATTCTACCATGCCTGGCCACCTGGAGAAGACAGATGGGTGTAGGGGATGGAAAAGAAGGGGTTAGGTGAACAGAACACAAACTCATCAATATACATGTACATAAAAGGGCAATATGTTTCGCAAATAAAGGACCCCCCAAAATAGACCCCTCTGTCAACCCTCCACAGTGGTCACTACCAAATGATTGAAGTGACTTCCATCAATGTACAAAGAAGCTCAGAATCTTCCTAGTAAAAATACCTTATCCTTCTAGGCCTTCTGGCAACCCTGAGAACAAAATCTTTTGACTAGGGACATCTCCAAAAAAGAAGCTATTCCACCCTTCCTTGTTCTCTTTACTTTGTATATCTCTCATTTCCCAATGTCTAAAAAAATACCTTAGAGCCACTCTTCTCTTTCTACCCAGCCAGGGTAGAACTGTCCAACCCTTTTTTCCAGGGAGATGCCACCTCCATCGTGAAACCTCTAGAAAAGAGGTTCTTTCAAAGCCTCCAAGCTTAGCACTTTATATTCCCCCTCACCCATGCTCTTCCTAAGGCAGGTACCATTTCCATTATAAATCCCTTCCATTTCCTTCCCTCCCTGCTTGAATCTACCACTCCCAAGTTCATGAAGGATGCTCTGACTCTGCCATAGCGCCCTACCAGGGGTAACCGTATTGCTTGGCCCAGATGATGGATCCTGGGATGTAGGAGGCATAGGCCACTTCACTCTCATGCCCTGTCCAGGTCTCCTCAGGGATATCACAGTGATTATACTCCAAATCTGCCAAAAGAGAGGAGGAACGAAGGGACGGAAAGAGCCTCATAAGGTGAAAATCTGGATGAGGGCAGAGGAGAGGACAAGAAGAAATTGGTATATGCAGCAGGTAGGACCAAAAGGACACCTGGGAGACCCATGAAGGAAATGCAGCCAGAGCCTGGAGAAGTAGGAGAGTTGCCTCGTTATGCTCTGCAGAAAGAGACTCAAAACTTCTACCTACATCCCACGTGTCTGACCCTGCTTCCATCAGTGTAACATCATGAAGGTAATTTCTCTGATATTCTGTTTTCTCATCTGTAAAATAGTTGGGCTAGACTAGAGCTTCATAATCTCTTTCAAGTAGTTTCAAACATTCTAGAATTCTAAGACACTGAATCTCTCTCACTGGCTTTTCCCCATACATCCCATATCCCTTCCTATCTGCCAACCCAATACCAACAATCTAATCAGATTGACAGGCTCAAACCAATGCTGAAGAAGATGGAATTCACTCAGAACATACGTTTAGATTCCAGGACTCTCCTCACAACATAGCTCTTCAGGGTGTCTTCCTCTAGCCCTTTATGCCAGATTCATCTTGACATGACAGCAAGATCCCTCCCTCTCCCCAAAAACTAACTACAAGGACCCCTGGAGTCCTAACTATACTTTTGTCATATTTAATCTAAAGGATGGAAGCAGGGAAAGAAAGGGATGAACAATAAAAACTGAAAAAAAAAATTTCCACTCCATTCTACCTGTATTCTGGTCACAGGACCAATTATCTGGGAGGACTGAGGGGTCAATGTTCCCACGTAGCCGCCTCCATTTCTCACAGTTTGGGGAGGAACACTGGACCCAGACTAGACATTGACCTGTCACAGGAAAAAGCCTGATATAAGAGACTCAAAAATATGTTCTTCCTTCTTCAATTTAATTAAAATCAATATACTCCCTGCCACCACTACCTCTGCCAGAATCACGAAGCCTTAGAGATCAACTCATCCAATCCCTAATTTATAAATGGTAAAACCAAAAGCTCAGAGGAGATAACTGACTGCTAAAGATGAGTCTAAATTGCTGGCAAAGCTGAACTTAGAGCCCAGGTCTCACATCTCAATCTTTCTCCTATACCATGCTATCATCTCTCCTCCCCCAAGGCAGAAAGGAGTGTTTCCTGTATTGACAGTTCTTAAAAAGGTTGTCTGGCATATTTCTGGCTAGTGCCTCATTTCTCTGAGGGCATGTCACTACTAAAAAGTTCTTCTGAAGGACTAACCAGCACCTCTTTTGTGCACAGCATCCGGAGTTCCTGTTTCAACCTCAACAAATTAACCTGACACCAAATCACCAAGTTGCAGCCTTTGGGAGCAACAGCCCTGAGTTCACCCCTCTCCAAAAGACAGGTTTAAGCCTATCGTTTCTCAAACTGTTTACTTCAGGCTGTGCTCAATGGCCAAACACTCCTTTTATCCATTACCTTCCAAATTCTCATCCCCACCTTTCTCTACCCCCACATCTTCTAAGTTGACCCAACGTCCCACACAGCCTCTCCTCTCTCCCTCCCAAACTCTTCCACTATAGTCTTTGGGATTCCAAACAAAAGCAACAAAAGTCCACATGTCTTCAATCTCTCCTCTGAAATTCTGCCTCCTTTCTGAAATCTGGTGATGCGCTAATGACACTGCCCCAACCCGACCCCACCCCACCGCTGAAGCCCTCTAAGAAGAGCCTGTCCTTCTCACATACCCCACGCCAGAAAGTGGGGTCAGCATCATCCTTACTCCCCATTGACACTTGCAGACCATTACTATCCTCCCTCCTATAAAACCCTTCCTCCCTCGAGGTCTATGCCATGGGACTACACTGCCCTCTCATCACCCTTGTCACGATGCTGGCATCTGGTTCAGTCTTCTCCTCTCCACCTCCTGCCCTCGTAGATGACCACTACAGCCACAGGGATAAACTCACAAGGCACCCCGTATGTTCTCCTCCATGCCACCTCGGTCACCCCCCCACCTCAGGAACCCACTCCCACCCTGCATGCCACACCCAGTCATCTGCAGGGACCGCGCACTCCCCTGAACCACTTATCTAAACCCCTCTCTGATAAAAATGCCCCATTCTTCCACCTTACTTGCTTCAAGACCCCTGTGGCAACTTTCAGTTTATCTAGATCTCCAATCCACTGGCCCCTACCTTTCTCTCAATCTAGTAGCAATTAAGATTAATTGTTTTTCTTCACTCTGTACTTATGCAGGTTTGATTTCCTTAGATTCTCTTGCAGACATCAACAACTCCCTTTCCCCCTGTCCTTCCTCCCGCTCAGCTAGCAAACACAATTCTGAATGAACCCACTCTCCTTTTTCTGTGCCTATACTCATTTGACTGAGCATTGCTAGAGAAAAATCACTGACCAGCCACCTAGGTATACTATATATTCACAGCTAACAATATCAACCAATATGTTTCTCTAGTTAGTTCACTCTCCCACTGTCAAATTTTACCTTGTATGCCAAAACATAAGGGATGCCCTCCATCCCACCAAAATCATCCCTCAGAAAAGCAGTTGGCTTATATTTGGGTCCCTTCACAATATCTCATATTGTGGATCACCTTCTCAATTACTTTACTTTGAAGAATAAAGTACTGGTTGAGAATGATATATTAGTCTGAAAAGACAGTTTCCAATGATAGTTTTGGATGTTTACAGAGGTGACCTGGCAAGACTAGAAAAAAAGAGTGGGGGAAGGGCCAGGGACCATAAAAGTGAACAGAGATCAATCAAATAAACGGTGGTTGTAAAAATAATGAATATTAAAGAGGAAATGAGTGGGGGAAAATCATCCTAATGCTATAAAACTAGATATTTATGGTTTAGGATGAACTTTCCAATGACAGTTTTTAAAGACATACAGTTCCTTAAAGTTTCCTCTCAAGCAACTTAGAAAGAAGAGAAGAGGTGTTTGAAAACAGTGTTTGAGGCTCACGATGTGGCTCTGTGATAATGAAGGCTGATGTCATAGACACAGGTCAAGAGCATTTCAGTTGACTGCTCATTCTTGAAACACTAGCTTCCTTGGGTTCTGTGATCCCTCATTCTCCCGTTTCCCCATCCCATCTTTCTGGTAACTCCCTCCTCAGTCTCCTTTACTGAATTCTCCTCGCTCTCTGTCTAATCTCTAAATCCCTGAGTTGGAGTTCCAAAGCCTAATCATGGGTCTTCACTCCCCATGCTGCACTTTCTCCTGAGGCCAGCTCATCCATTCCCTCAGCTTTGAAATCCACTTTCACACCTGACAACACACAGAAGTACGTTAACAGCCTCTGTTCTGAGCTCCCGGTTCCTATAGCCATCTTGTTCTTTGATATCTCTATCTGGATGTCTCACAACGATCTCAAACCTAATGGGCCCAAATCCAAATGCTTGATCTTATCCTACAGAACTGTCTTTTCCCACCTCCTTTCACATAACTGCTCAAACCAGAAGCCAATCATCTTTGACAAACCCTCTCCTCTCTCACCTCCCAATATCCAGCTCATTACCAAGTTCTGATAATTTTACCTCTAAAATATATCTTAAAACCATTCACTTCTTGTCTCCTTCATCATCCTAATCCAAGCCACCAAAATATCTAATCCTAGCACTAACTTCCTAGCTGGTCTACTCTTGTCTCCCCATACTCCATTCTCCAATTAATCACCAAAGGGATCCTTTTAAAACATCAATTTGATGATGTCACTTCCCTGGTTAAAACCCACTGGGGGCTTCCCACTACACTTAAGATAAAATTCTCACTTTGTAACATGGTCTTTGATCTAGCCACTGCCTACCTTCTTACATTTATCCAGAGCCACTTTCCAGCCTTGCTTCCCTTGCTCTCTGAATCCCAATTATACCAGCTTCCTTTAGTACCTGGAGTAAGACAATCTCCACCTTACCTAAAACTGTCTCCTACGCGTCACTTGGCTAACTTCTAGTCTTGCTCCAGGTTTCAGCTTAAATGTTATTTCCTTACAAATGCTTTCTCTAGCTGACCCAATCTTAATTAGGTCTCCACCATTTCCTCTCATGACATTCTTTTCCTTCCCTTCACAGAACTTAATGCAAATTTTATTTACTGGATACTCCCTTTCTACTTCCTGCTCCAGGAGCACCCACCTCTCCTTGGCAACTGTGAAAAACAGGAAGAGTGGTTCATTAATAGGAAGAGGCTTACACAGTCACTACAACCACAATTCAACTCACGAGCACTGCCAAAGGAGTGAACTTCCATCTCCCAGTCTAAAATCTATCTCTCGTCTTAATACTGAGAGTTACAGATGGAACACTACTACCCAGACCACCCGACTGCCCAAATTAGACTTATACCTCCAGCTCTTTATACTGATTGCCATGTCATTACAACACGAGGAGTGGTTTACTGCCCTAGACTACCTTGTTTCATACCTGCATAGTCTTCCTAGAGTTTTCTTTCCAGTATGTACAAACCATATTATTATTCTTCTATAATCCAATATATATATATATATATATATATATATATATATATACATGCATGCCTATTAGACACCAGCTGACTGTTTACTCTACTGTTCCTTAATCTTAGGGTTCTGGTTTTTGTTTTTTTTTCTTTTTTGGTGCAAGCCTGTTTTCCCCCAGATTAAGTCTACTTATTTTCAAAATTTTAAACATACTAATATATTGTATGATCTATTTTATTTATCATACAAAAATTTCCCAATATTACAAAGGTTATTTCACACAATGTGTTTGTTATCTATCTAGCACACTAAAACTGTAAATTCTATGACAGCAAGGATTATCTATTTTGTTCACTAATATATTTCTAGTACCCAGCACAATGCCTGGCATATAATATAAGGCATTAAAAACTATTGTTAAAAGAATAAATAAATCTATATGCATCCTTATTTCCCTCCATCCAATCTGAAAGGCTGGGTCCTTTCTGACTCAAAATAAACCCTCTGGTTCTCTTCTCATTCTCTTCTTTAATCTCTCCCTCTCTATAAACAATTTTCCCTCAGCATATAAATATATGCTGACAATAAAGAGGTCAAGTGTCTTTCTTTGAAAAGAAAGCTAAAAAAAAAAAAAAGAAAGAAAGAAAAATCTTCCATCTACTTTATACCCACTCCCCTTTATTTACTATTTTTTCCCTCCTAGTTTTCACATCTAAACTAATTGAAAAAAGTATCTATTCTTCAACCAACAATAACCTGCCATTC
Organism: Lipotes vexillifer; assembly: GCF_000442215.2. Lineage (NCBI taxonomy): Eukaryota > Metazoa > Chordata > Mammalia > Artiodactyla > Lipotidae > Lipotes > Lipotes vexillifer. The sequence continues at coordinate 4,636,583 of NW_006796716.1, read as the reverse complement.
ACCCTCACCAACCCCTATGGTTGCTCTAATCAAGCCTAATGATTTCCTAATTGTGATATCTGTTGATTTTCAAATCTTTATTCTTTTTGTTATCTCTGTAGTAGCATTTAACATGGCTAAACACTCCCTCTTTCTTGACATTCTCTCCTCCCCTGGAATCTGTGATACCACACTCTCCTAGTTTTCCTCCTACCTTTCTGAGCTTTCCCTTAGTTCTTCTTAGCTTTCTCCCTGGGTACCTCTTCCTCTGTTCAACCCTAAACATTATGCTCCCCCAGGGTTTTTATCCAATGTTCCCTTTTCACTCTACACCCTCTTCTTGGAAAATTTCATCTATTCCTATTGATGCAGATGACTCCCGAATCTGTATCTCCGAGAGCCCAGACCCCTTTCTTGAGCTCTAAATCTCATCACAGACCCCCTAACTCGGGCAAAGCTCAATCCATCATCTTCAACTTGCTCTTTCTTCTATATTTTCCACTTCAGATCATGATTCTTCATCCACTCAGTCACTCATGCCGGAAAACAGGACCATCCTAGAGCCCTCACTTTTCTTCAGCTCTCATATCCAGCAGCAATCACATCATATTGATCTTGCGTCCTAAAGATCTCAATTTTGTCTCTCCCTCTTCACTGCTACTGTCTGTCTTCCTTGCCTGGATAATTATTTCTATGGGTCTAGTCTTTCTCCTGCCAATCCATCTTCCATGCTAGTGCCACAGCAAGCTTTCTAAAATGCAAATCTTATCAAGTTTTGCCTACTTAATGTCAACCGCTCCTCTTTACTTTTAAAATAAAATCCAACTTCTTTAGCCTGACTTGTAAGGTCCTTTAAGATCTGGCGCTTACTTGCCTCTAACCTTATCTCCCCCATCCCTACAACCTCCTACTCCCCAAAACACCCAAAAGCTACAAGCATTAGCCCTCCTCCATTACTCTGCCAATAATTATCACTCTGACCCCCATTCCCACCTTAGTTCGTCTGACTAAATTATACTTCAAGATCTGGCTCAAGTGATATCTTTTTCTTGGAAACTTTTCCAGGACTACTCCCAATTTGTGGCTTTCTTGTTGGCCTTCCTCACAAGCTTCTCTCTCGCGCGACAGGCTTATATTTGTTTCCTCTGCATTTACTCAGTACCTCCTAAAATGCCTAGAATTTAGCAAGAACCAAACACCTGTGGATTATATGACTTAATAACTGAATGAATGAAATAGTTCTCTCTCTTCCTCAGCACCATATCCTCTAACAAGCAGCTGTGAGGGATAAATTATAGTCTTTGCAGAATTTCCTCTAACATCCTAACCCTTACCTCTCTCCTCCACCTCCAATTTTCAAGCCCAAGGTAGGTTTTTCAAACCATGGCTGAACTCACCAAAACCACTTCCCTCTCCTTTTTGTTGGTCCCTGATCTGAGAATGATCCTGAACTGTTTTCTTCAGTTGTTCTTTCTGCCTGTGCTCATGTCCACTTTGGGCTTCCTCCATTTCCTCATTTTCTGGGAAGATAAAAGAAAACACATGAGCCATGCCGCTGAGCCTGCGCGTCCGGAGCCTGTGCTCCGCAACAGGAGAGGCCACAACAGTGAGAGGCCTGCATACCGCAAAAAAAAAAGAAAACATTGTAGGGTACGGAGATGAAGAAGAGAATCTTTGTAGATAGTAGAGGCCAGTTAAAGAAGGAAGAAGAATCATAGCTCAATAGTTTCAAGTCTTGGGCTGAAAATTCTCAGTATGCCCACTGTCCAATTCCCTAATTTCATGGAGTAAGTACTTGAGCCAGGTGTCAAAATGTATCTGACTATACTTACGAGCAGCCTTCTTTCTTTTGCTTAAGGAGAGTTTATTGAATTTCTTCTCAGAGGGTGCAGGATCTGGCTGGCCTGGATTAGATGTCTTTATCTCAGGGATTACTCCACCTTCCTGAGAGGCTGAAATCTCTAGAATATGCGGTACCACTACCCTCTCTCTGCAAATAAGATTTTTAATTAAAAGGTATAAAGGGGCAATTTGTAGTACCCCTCTTTTGAAAAAACCCAAGGATAAAAGTTAGGAGGACAGAAGAATTGTAAGCTCTCTATGGCCTCCTGAGGTCATTTTATCCATCTACTGGCCTATTTTTCCCAACTTAACTCAAGTATCTTTCCTGAGATGAGAGAAAGCTATAGAGATATGAAAAATGACTACATAGATAGATAGATGGATAACCATTTATCAATATTAAGTCTACCCTGTGATCAACTCGCCTCACTGGGATAAACTTACCCATCAGCATTATTATTATCAGTAGTAGAAGAAGCAATTCCTGGTTCCTTGTCTAACTGGGTACATCTTGTAGGCTGGGCACAGGAAGTCTCTGCAAAATCGAGGCTAGATTCCATCCCTCCCAAAACAAAATACTATAAGCAGAGAAGTAATTAAAGAAAACAGCTACTCCATTATTTCCAAACTGTAAACTTCCATTAAAATATCTCCCATGAGTTGCCCGGAAGAGCTTACCTTTGGACTTCTGCCACACCATAGAACTTTCAAGTTGTTTTTTTTTTTTTTTAATATGTATTTATTTAGTTAGTTAGTTGTGCCAGGTCTCAGTTGCAGCAGGCGGGGTCCTCAGCTGTGGCTCACAGTCTACTTAGCTGCAGCTTACTGGCTCCTTAGTTGTGGCATGCAAACTCTTAGTTGTGGCATGCATGCAGGATTTAGTTCCCCAACCAGGGATTGAACCCGGGCCCCCTGCATTGGGAGCGTGGAGTCTCAACCACTGTGCTACCAGGGAAGTTCCAACTTTCAAGTTTTTTAATTCTCAGGGAAAACTACAAATCTATATCCTTCTGCAAGCCTTTCCAGATTGATTTGCCTATTCTAGAATAGCCAGGTAATGTTAATTTTATTTTGTGTACAGAACAGAAATTTTATGTACCATGTTTTATATCATTTGCTCCTCAAACTTTCTCTAGGAATGGAAGTATACCTAAGAATAGCTGAAAATGTCAAACCACTGTCCTTAGCCTCATGACCTTATGGAGAAGGCCTCACGACCTATGCTATAGAGTTCCTTATTCTAAAATCAAATTCCTGAGCATATGTTAAAGCAGTGTTAGAAACAGAAATATACAAGGGTAGATGGAGATGGAGACTAAGTTCTTCAAATCTGGGAAAAATAATTTATCTTTTCTATGAAGATTGTAAACATATAGAAATAAATTTAAATTACACTTTAAAAATCTAGATGAGATTATTTTTATATTCTGAAGTCAATGTAATCTACTTTTCTAAAAGTCTGTACCCTCTGTCTAAGGTGGTTTAGCTATAGTCCTGTTGATAGAAGATAAAGTATTTAAAAATATTTCAAAGTCTCATCTAATATTTCCTTACTTAGAAAGATGGAGGGAAGGAGAGAAGCTATCGACTTACTCTACCCCTCAGATAACAATTTCTTTGCCAAACTGAAACTCTTTTACTCTCACTATAAGCCATACCCAAGCACTCCTGGAGGGACTTCTGTAGCACAATCTGGACAATCTCCTCAAATTCTGCATTGGTAAGAGCTGATTTTCCCTGCAGAGAGAAGGGTAGGGGAGAAAAACTGCTCATCTTTCCCCAGTCCTCCTCTGTGACTAGTCAAGGAAGCCTCCTTTAGATGAGGCAGTAAGTTCACAAGACTGAGAGCATAAAGTCAACCTAAGGATTCCACAAATTCTATCCCAGATCTCCTGGGAGTAAAGGAGTCAAAGAAAAGGAAAAAGTTTATAAAATTTCTGTCTACTTCTACTCTCACCTCCATCCCACCTCAGCCCCTCCCTGCCCAGTATGCCCTGCTAAACGCTTTCATCAAAACACTTTTTACCTCTTAGAGAAGAAAATAGAAGCCCCCAAAAGAAATCAAAAACTGAAACTACAGGATGAATTTTCCCTGTGGGATTTACCACATTCAAATTTATGTTATAAATATTTAAATGTCTTCTGAAATGAAAAGATCCTGTTTGCCCAGGCTGGGTGACTAGGAGAAACTGTCCCACTAGAGCCCATCATTGTGATTTTTACCTTTTCTTTCTTCTCTGCTTTCTTGTTGTCTTGAGCCTTTCCTTTTATCTCCTGGCCACTGCCTGTACCATTCTCTTTGGTTGTTTTCTCCTTCTTCTTCTCTAACCTGGCCTTTAGCAGGCTTGGCCTGGTCTCTGCCTCTGGGGAACTGATTCCCAGGATCTCCTCCTTCGATGAGTTAAGGTTATAGGGCATCAGGCTATGCAGTTTTTGTGCAGGTGGGGCAAAGGTTTTCTTTGGTCCCTTCCTGCATTCTGAAAGAAATTTGATCATCAAATGGAATTTATGAAATATAGAATCTAACACAGAAATTGCCAAACACTGCTATTGATTGACCATATCAGAATTATCTGGATATGAAATATTAGTAATATTATAATATGAAATATTAATAATATTATAATGAAATATTATAAAAATAATAAATTATTATTTAACAAATTCAGATTCCTAGGCCTTCATTCCCCAACCCTCCCAGCCCCCCACCCTCTCATCCCTGCCCTAAGATTCTGATGAAGCAGTTTGAAGTGAGCCCCGAGAATCTGTAATTTTACGAGGCTATCTAGATGATTCTGATGCACTACCAGGTTTAAGAACCACTGAGTAAGTCAAAGGTGATAAATACAAGTATGCAGGAAACTGAATTATTCAAATGTGAAATTTTTTTTTAATTTGCTTGTTTTAACTTTGCACAAAATTTTAGGGGAAATTAGAGACATTTTTAAAAACCTAGTCAAAATCTACAAACGATGCAATGAAAATTGTACTGATCCTCCCAGGTATAAGTAATGTATCTTTCTTCTGAGCTTCCATAATACTTTGTACCTGTCCTGTGGCATTTACCACATTCAAATTTATGTTTTAAATATCTAAATGTCTCTTCTCTCCCTACGAGTTCATACATTTCTTGAATAAGACTGTTTCTAAGTCAAATGTATTTCACTCAAAGTGTCTAGAAAAGTAGTAACTTTAACAAAGTGGACATGAATACATGTGAATTGAGCTTCCCTTTGGGGGGAAAGGTGTCCAGATGACCAACGGCTGAGAAAGAAGAGGAAAGTGACTCTTGACTCACCTTCTTTACTCTGCAAGGTTGTCATCATTCAGCTCAGAAGCTACACTTTTCTTTAGGCCTCTGTTAGAAAAAAGAAATGAACTGCTATTACTCTGAACATGATTTTTCAAATTTTATTGAAGCCTAGTTGATTTACAATGTTCTGTTAATTTCTGCTGCACAGCAAAGTGATTCAGTTAAACTTATATATATTCTTTTTCATATTCTTCATCATTATGGTTTATCACAGGATACTGAATATAGTTCCCTGTGCTATACAGTATTGATCGAACATGATTTTTTTTTTTTTTTCGCGGTATGCGGGCCTCTCACAGCTGTGGCCTCTCCCGTTGCGGAGCACAGGCTCCAGACGCGCAGGCTCAGCGGCCATGGCTCACAGGCCCAGCCGCTCCGCCACATGTTGGATCTCCCCGGACAGGGGCACGAACCCGTGTCCCCTGCATCGGCAGGCGGACTCTCAACCACTGCGCCACCAGGGAAGCCCTGATCGAACATGATTTTAAACTTTCTCCTCTACCTGTCTTCTTGGGTTCAGGGTCTCTTTGCCTGGGACACTTGAACTACATTTCTTCTTGATTACAATTCTACTCCTCAGCAGTGCCAATTACATGCTGGAGGATAATAAAAGTTGCTGTTTTAAAGATCAGCAACAATCCTTAGTGTTTTAAGTGCCTAGAATCATGTGCAACATGAGGTAGAACCTTGTAAGTAGGTAGAAATGATAGTGGTAGTGATGTGTTAAAAAACAAAATTCAGGGGCTTCCCTGGTGGTACAGTGTTTAAGAACCCGCCTGCTAATGCAGGGGAAATGGGTTCGAGCCCTGGTGAGGGAAGATCCCACATGCTGCGGAGCAACTAAGCCCGTGCACCACAACTACTGAGCCTGTGCTCTAGAGCCTGCATGCCACAACTACTGAGCCCGCGCACCTAGAGCGCGTGCTTGGCAACAAGAGAAGCCACCGCAGTGAGAAGCCCGCACACCGCAACAAAGAGTAGCCCCCACTCACCGCAACTAGAGAAAGCCCGCATGCAGTGGCAAAGACCCAACGCAACCAAAAAAAAATAAATCAAAAAAAATTCAACTGAGTAAATTTTGAGGATCTTATGGGCTTTATTCAACAATTCACGAATTGGGCAGCATCCAATCTACCAGATAGACAGGAGCTCCAAGGAACTATACAAAATTAAAGACTTTTACAGGCAGAAGGGAGCAGGAACAAGGAAGTAATACTAGGCAAAAAAAAAAAAGCAGGTTGGTCATACAAGGTTACTCTCCTTTAAGGGACTACTGGAGTCTATCAGGCAGATTACCCAACTAGTGATGATCAGGCAATTCCTGACTGACTGGTTTAAGATTCCATTTCTGGGAGACCTAACATTGTAATTAAGTTGTCTTGGTTTAGTGACTTGGGGCTTAGCATAAGTAACCCCACTTGGTGCCTCTTATTAAAGCAAGACACGTTTTTAACAGCCAGAAGTATAAATAGTAGCAGAGTAGTGGTAGTAGGGTGTGGACAGTCCTGGGAGTTAAACAGTGAGAGTTTTCTTCAGAGGGATAACCTCATTTCACAAGGTTCTCCTGAATACTTAAAAGACAAATAACCTATAAATTCTCCTACCTAATTCAGACATCCCTATGCATAGAGAACCCCCTTTATTAACATCACTATAATGTATATCTTCCCTTTACCTAGATCTTCTAGTCTAATAAATTTTCGAATGTGCTGGATTCTCGCAATTTCTATTCATGGCTCAGAAATATTTAGTAATCAGCAGAGGTCCCCAGAGAAGCTAGTAATAAGAATCTAGCATATTCACTCTATATCCATAGTTTATCTGTAGCTATCTACTCACAGATGTTCTACAGATGTAGAACACAGATGTTCTATATCAGCATGCTTCATTATTTCTACCAAAGTTGTGACTAATAATAATGAATAACACTTATTGAGCACTCACTATAATCTTTGAATATGTCATCTCATTTAATTCTCCCAATAAATCTATGAGATTGATACCATTTTACATTTGGGGAAATTGAGGCTTAGAGGGATTTAGAGACATTAAGTAATCGATAAAGTGGTAAAAATCAGGATTAGAATCTGTCTGATTTATAAGTTTGCGTTATGAATTGTGCTACACTACATCCCAATTGTCTAGTTCAGTAGTTCAGTGCTTCACAATAACTTTAATATCACAGCACACACGTAAAGCATACATTAAAAGTACACATTGAAACACAGAAAATTTTTCTAGGTACTCTAGGGTAAAAGGACCAGGCTGCCCACATCCATATACAACTGAGGGATGGGAGTGGGGGGCCTCCAGCCACACTAAAGGCTGAAGAGGTTAACATCTCTACACAGCTATAAGTCATTTGTGACCGAGCACAGTGCCAAGACTCATCTTGTGATGTTCCAAGAACTTGTACAGTTTTCCAGTTTTCAGTTTCCACCATTAATATTATTTCTACCCAGCTGTGGTTTGCCCCAAACCTCAGTGTTAATACATGGTAGAGTCAAGATGAACCCAGGTTTTGGCTTCTAAATTCTAATAACATGTCTGTTCTTCTCAGTGATCTTATTTCTGGCTGTTGGTTTTGAGTGCTTTGAAGGCCCTGGACCTGAAACTCAATCTTCCAACTCTGCCATCTCCCACTATAAAGAGATCCAAAATCAGCATAAAATGGATCTTTGGGTTCATACAGTCTTCCCTCTAAAGGGGCTGAAAATTTTACGACCCTCAAATGGCCAAGCTAAACACTCAGTTGTTCAGGGTGTAGAATTCCTCCCTCTAGATCCCAAGATGAATTCAAAAGGTACCTGAGACTTGACTTAGTGTGGCCACAGCATGACTGAATATAAAGTATTTTTAATTTTTATTTTTGGTATTTTTCTGTTCCTTTTCTTCATTCCATAAATGTGAATAATTGATATGCGCTATTCTGCAGTAACTACTTTTCCTATATATTAAGGAGCACATTTTATCATTGTTTCCATCTTAACTTTTCACCACCAACTCCCAAACTTATTTGACACTGGAAAAAAAGCAAGTGGGACATTGGGGGAGAATCACTGCAGCAAACTGGTCCCTTCTTTCCGATAATCCTAAATAGAAGCTAGAAACTGGACAAAATTAGGCTGCAAAAGGAATAATAATAATAAATGACAAACATATCTTCTCCCAGACTCTAGAATTCCAAAAATGATCCTGAGAAGTCCCTATGAAGACAATCAGAATTATAAAACTATACTAAATGAGAAAAACAAAATGAAAATTAGTGTACCTGAGATGACAAAATTTGATTTTTTTAAATGTTCATCTATATAAGATCCTTGTGTATCCATAAACTATCTCTGGAAGAATACACAAGAAACTGACAAAAGTGTCTCAGCAGAGTGGAAATGGGTGGCTGGGGGTGGAAATGAGCTCTCTACCGTACCCTCTTGTGTAACTCTAGCATTTTATACATATACCACCATTTCAAAGTGCTTTTTTAAACTCTACTTTAAAAATAAAGAGTATTTTAATCAACCTAGAAAGGCAAAATTTTTCCAATATTTAGGTTCAAATCATTATCTAAACCTATACTGACCTCTCTAGGCAAAAGTGTGTTACTGGAGCCCCAAGCAACTAGATAAAATTGTGGATCATTGTTGATTTAATAAGATGTAGTAAATATACAAGCAGCAATGAATACTGGTTTTTCTTAACCTACAGTGAGGGTGTGATGAAGAACATTACTTTTAAATAAAACCTCTAACCTGATCAATAGAGAAGGGAAAATCTGGAAGTCACCGTCTGACAAGTCAAGTCTCTGCTCCTCTGTTTCAGGCAAAGTATTTTCTTCCACAATAACGAATGGTGAAATCTACTTCAGAGAGAGAAAAACAATTTTAAGGAAGTTAATAAATATACAAAATACCACCAACTTTCACCTGGCCAGCTACGAAATGACTGAGGGCTCTAGACCCAGGAATAACATTTGAGGTTTTAATTTCTTTTTTCTGACCTTAAATGAAAAAAGAGAGACAAAAAAATCCAATAAAGCTTTAAGTGTGAGAGTAACAGAAAGTTCCATAACCAGATCCTAACTACTGAACTGACATAAGAAAGAAGGGTGAATAAGGAGGGGAAAATAACTTAGAAATAATAAAGGGAACCAAGGGAAGGTGAATGAGCTATTCCAAAAAATAGTTTTCTTTCATTTAGAACACTAAAAATCATGACACTGATTATAGAATGAAATCACCTAGCTCAGCAGATCTCAAAGTGTGATCTAGAGATCCCTGAGGGCCCCCTCCCTTTTTCAACTACTTATCTGTGTTAGGCTGGGTTTTCTCATACTCTTCAACCAAAACAAGATATCATAACAGATTGAATTCAGAAACAGATGAAAATCCAGCTGTTTTCTATTAAGCCAGACATGAAAGAGATTTGCGGAAATGTAAAACACCATTCTTCATACTAAATTTTCTTTCATTTAGGAAAATATATTTTCATTAAAATATTATCTACGTTAACATTATGTAATGGGTTTATTATCGTTATTTTAAAATTAATAAATAAATGTTTAATTTTTTTCTGTTTAATTTCTAATATATTAGTATCAATAGATCCATAAATAGATATAAACCAATGTTTGGAATCCTTCATAATTTTTAAGAGTATAAAAGGATTCTGAGACCAAAATGTCTGAGAATTGATCTAGCTAAATAAATTCAGTCTTGGCAATATTTTTCAAAAAGCATTAATCCTCCTCCCCCTTCCCCCCATTTAGAATATATTCACAAATTTCTCCCCTCTTAAGTATCCAGTTATTCCCTCTTTATATTGTCCCTGGAATCCTTGGTGTAAAAGAACAAAAGAAACCCTTTAGAATTGTCCTCTAACACAGACTCCGTGAGCCTCAAAAAACTGTATTTAAAGACTATATTTTGAAAAAAAAAAAGACTGTATTTTGAGCAGAGAGCAAGAAAGATCGAGTTTCTGTTCTCACTGAGCTGACATTCTAGTGGGAGTAGTTAGACACAAACAAAAATAAGTAAATATATATTGTAAAATAAATAAATAAAGACTATATTTTGGGAGTTTTCTCAGGGTTACTTGAGATGCTGCCTCCCAGGCTTGAAGTCCTCAGTATGGCCACCAGATAAAACATAACTCTTAAATAAATAAATAAAGACTATATTTTAAATATCTTTTAAGCTGGAGTTTGATTTCTTTTTGTCTTAATGTCTAACGGTATGTAGATCCCTGCTCATTATCATTCCTCAGTCAGTAAGAGTTCTTTTTCTCTTTCTCTCTTCCTTCCTTCCTGTCTCTTTCTTTCTTCCTTCTTTCTCTCACGTGCACTCAGCAAGCATGATTTAAAACTTTTAACAAGACAGAAGGAAAAAATGATCCCCGCTACGCTTACGGCCCATAACAGACTACCTAACAAGACATTTACTGTCATAACTACCTGAACTAAACCTTTTACATAATCTTATAAATTAATGGTGACTAAAGCCTCTCGGTTCAGAGAGTGCAAGGAAGCACAGAGATACGGGCACTTATCACCAAAACAGACTCTTTCTTTAGGACCCTGATCCTGGTTCAGACCCTTGCTATCTAACTCCAGAAAAGCTTCCATACTTGCCCCAAACTATTGCCCACCTCAAACTAGCCTTTTTGTGTTGTTTTCGCTTAAAGGGGTCATGCCCATGGACTCCCAGATTCCGGCAGCATTTTGACTCACAGAGCACCAAGGTGACGTTTGGAACAATAAAAGGCCTGATTCCACCTTATAAACCAGAGGGAAGAACTCTGACGGACCCACATTCTTCCCTCTCTTCCCTCACCAATTCTGTCCTAAGCACAACATTTAAGACCGGCGGTACCACAGAGCCAAAAGTCCTTGAGTCCCCTCAAAGGGTAAAAGAGTGGCTTTCAAGCGTCTCTTCCCCATCAACAACTCCCTCGCCATGAGAGAATTTCCCCTCAGCTCCCACCCCCAACCCGCGGAGGCACCAGGATCCGCATTCTCGCTCAGGTCCGTCGTCGCCCGCCGTGATATTGAGTAACTTTTGTTTGTTTGTTGGGAGTAAGTTTGCGGTTAGAGATTCTGAGGACAGGGGTTAAGAGTTGGATGGCACCCTGAAGAGAAAACTCAGGCGACAGGTGGCAGGATTGGCCACGCCTAGCACCTTCAGCTGCAAGCGGAGCTACCTTCTGGAGAGATGAGAACCTAAGGGCGAGGAGCAGAGTGGGCTAACGCAGAGATTCTCCAAGCCCCTCGAACCTCGAGCCAGTTTTCCCGCCACCAGGGAAAGGCGCGAGGCCGCGCACAAGCTCCACCCCCACCCCCACCGGCGGCCTGCCCGCAGAGCTAAGGCGCATGCGCAACTGGAATCGGCTTCTGCGTCTGCGCAGCTGAGTCATTGCCGCCATCTTCCAACCTAACGCCCTGTAAAACTGCAAATCCCATAATCCTCAGTGGCCTCACTTTTTTTAGGTGGCAGCAATAGCGCCTGATCGTTCAAGATGCACATCTTCCTTTTACTAACTTTACTCTGTGCCCCAGACTGCCTTTTCCTTCCTCTGGGAATCGTGCCCTGATTCCCATTCTTCCTCTTAGACTCCTCCATGCCCTTATTTTGATATTTTATTTTGAGACTATCCTTAACCCCATTCTCGCGTCTTCCTCCCTCTTCTCAGCCACAGGACCCGCACCCCAAGCGCTGTTGGCAAGGAGAACGAGCCATAAAGCACCCTCTGGAAAGGCCGTCGAGTAGCTTCTTCCCCACTGACTGAGGCAGGGGGTCACCAAAGCGGGCCAAAGCCTCTTCTCCGCCCACATTCGTTTTTATATAAGGCGGCGCGAAGCCGCAACGTGTGCTCGGGAAGGCCTGCGTACGAGGGGGCGGTGGTGGTGGGTGTACTGCTATTGGTGGCTGTGGTGGGCGTCGGGATCGCTCTCCGCGGGCTGGCGGGCTCGTGCGCAGACGTCGGGTGGTGGGCGGAGGCGTTGGTGTCCGGGCGGTGGGTGGGAAGGCGGAGAGGAGGGCGTAGTGTCCCCAGGTGATTGCGATTGGGGGAAGGCGGAGGAGCGAGCAACTACTCGGCCATTTCGGGGGAAGAGGAAGTTGGACAACATTCCCTGTTTTAGTATTTTTTTTTCCAGTTCAGCAGAGAATATTTTCCAGGGGGTGAGTTAAAATGACCTGTCGTATTATACTGAGAACAGTTAGTAGGAAGACGGGCAGTACGCTCCGCTCCTTCCCCTCCCCTACTTCTAGGTTCACCCCTCCACTCCCTCGGAAGCCTTTCTAAATAGGTGGACACAGGGGGCAACCAGGTCATGAATAATTCATGAGGGCCGCCCCGTTCCTTAGCCACGCCCCCCCGAGTTGTGCTGACGCATATGCGTGTACCAAACCTGAGGAAGCAACGTAACAGTCCCCGCCCCTAGGACGGAGGGCGGGGCGTCATCTCCAGCACGTGCTGCATCTACCCGCGCAAGCCCAAAAGGGTGTGCGCAGGCGCTGCCCACTAGGGGGAGGAAGGAGGCGGGGTAGGGAGGTTGCTGGGTTTAGAGCCGGGCGGAGACCGCTGAGACTCATTCCTCAGGAACAAGGGTCGGGTGTCAAGGAGACCTTTTCACACCAGCTCCCCGTCCCCCGCCTACGGTGGGTGGGATCGCGCGGCAGAGACAAAGGATATCAGTAGGGACGGACATAGCTGCGAAGGGAAGTAGGGTGTCAGTTTGGGGTGGTGGGCTTTTGCGGGGGCTGAGGGGGCTATATTTAAACTCCCGGAGCCGTTAAGTTGGTTCGTACTCCGATGCGCGCGCAACCAGGGTGGTGGCGGATTGCGCATGCGTGATTCCAGGGAGAGAGGAACGCGCCCCAGCAGTGCGCGCTCGCGGCGAAGCGGTAGTGGTAGTGGAGAAAGGGGTCGGCGCACGCGCGGTTGATTCCTCGAGTTGTTCGGGTCTCGCGGGCATCTTGTTTTGGTCTCGCTGGCGAGTAGGGCGCGCTTCGGGGGAGGCGCTTGGGCGCGAGACTAGGGGAGAAGAGCAGAACTGCGCGCGCACTCGCGAAAGGGGGGGAAGCGAGCGGGGTCTAGGAAGGGGGGTTAAGCCCCCTGTCCCCTCGGTTGCCCTCGACTGGGACGGAATAAGGGGAGGAAATGATCGAGATGGCGGCGGAGAAGGAGCCGTTTCTGGTGCCGGCCCCGCCGCCGCCGCTCAAAGATGAGTCGGGTGGAGGGGGCGGCCCCACTGTGCAACCGCACCGAGAGGCAGCCTCCGGGGAGCTCCGCGGCGGAACACAGCGTGGGCCGGGCCCGCGCGCACACTCGGCGGGATCCCCGGCTTCTGGGGCCGGCAAGGAGAGCCCCGGGGCTGCATCCACCCCTCGGGGCGGTCAGTCGCAGCAGCAACGAGGGGGCGGCCCCCAGGCGCAGTCGCACGGGGAGGCCCGCTTGTCGGATCCCCCCGGGCGAGCCGCTCCCCCGGACGTGGGGGAGGAGCGACGGGGAGGGGGCGGAACAGAACTGGGCCCCCCTGCTCCTCCTCGACCCCGTAATGGCTATCAGCCCCACCGGCCCCCTGGGGGAGGTGGGGGCAAGAGGAGAAATAGCTGTAATGTAGGGGGAGGTGGTGGAGGCTTCAAACATCCGGCCTTCAAGAGGCGCAGGCGGGTCAATTCGGACTGTGACTCTGTCCTACCCTCCAACTTCCTCCTGGGGGGCAATATCTTTGATCCATTGAACCTGAATAGTCTCCTGGATGAGGAAGTGAGCCGCGCACTCAATGCGGAGACCCCTAAGTCATCCCCACTTCCGGCCAAGGGGCGAGATCCAGTGGAGATCCTCATCCCCAAAGATATTACAGACCCTCTCAGTCTCAATACTTGCACTGATGAGGCCCAAGTAGTCCTTGCTTCGCCACTCAAGACTGGTCGGAAGCGGCATAGACACCGGGGACAGCACCACCAGCAGCAGCAGCAGGCAGCTGGAGGGAATGATAGCCACTCTGTGCTGCCCACAGCCCCCCTCACTTCCTCACTCCATGGGGAGGGCACCCCGCAGCAGCAGCAGCATAGAGGCCAGAACCGGGACGCCCCCGAACCCTATGAACTCAACACAGCCATCAACTGCAGGGACGAGGTCGTGTCTCCCCTTCCATCTGCCCTACAGGGTCCCTCAGGCTCCCTTTCAGCCCCTCCAGCTGCCTCAGTTACCTCTGCATCCTCGTCTTCCTCCTCACGACATCGCAAACGTCGCAGGACTTCCAGCAAGTCAGAGGCAGGGGCTAGGGGTGGAGGCCAGGGTCCCAAGGAAAAGGGCCGAGGGAGTGGGGGAGGCCGCCACCACCTCCACCCACTACCTGCTGCGGGCTTCAAAAAGCAACAGTGCAAGTTCCAGTATGGGAATTTTTGCAAGTACTATGGGTACCGCAATCCTTCCTGTGAGGACGGGCGCCTTCGGGTGTTGAAGCCTGAGTGGTTTCGGGGTCGGGACGTCCTAGATCTGGGCTGCAATGTGGGCCATTTGACCCTGAGCATTGCCTGTAAGTGGGGCCCGTCCCGCATGGTGGGCCTGGATATTGATGCCCAGCTCATCCACTCGGCCCGCCAAAACATCCGACACTACCTGTCCGAAGAGCTGCGTCTGCCACCCCAGACTTCTGATGGGGCCCCAGGAGCAGAGAGTGAGGAAGGGACCACAACCGTCCGAAAGAGAAGCTACTTCCCGGCCTCACTGACAGCCAGCCGGGGTCCCATTGCTGCACCCCAAGTGCCCTTGGATGGAGCAGACACATCCGTCTTCCCCAACAATGTTGTCTTCGTCACGGTAAGAGGGTTCACAGGCTCTTGGGATAGGGACCAGTAGTGAAGATGAGATTAAATGGGAACATGGCAGGGAAAGGTTATGACCCAGAGGGTGTCTGTGCATGCAGCCCTCCCTAGGAAAACCAAATCCTCCAGAGAAGGGTCTGAATCTGTGATTGATTCCACTGGGTGTGTCTCCCCCACTATAACCTGGGTCGGGGGTGGGGGCGGTGGCGGTGGCGGTGGCTGTACTTGGAGTCCTTTCTCATGACTGCAAGCCCCAGAATTGGGGCAGACTCCTCTTGCCCTGCTCTTGACCAGTACTGTAATCCAGACCTGTCCACCTGCCCCGTTGGAGGATGTGGTCCAGATGAAAACTTGTCCTCCAACCTACTGAAGGTGCATGAAGGGATGGGTTTCAGACATGGAATGTCTTGGGATGAGGGGGGAGGATTAGGGTAGTGGCTGACTAATTACAGTTTCTGTCCTTTGATAGGGACCTTGTTTGCATTAGATGCAGAATTGATTGTCAGTGGCCAGGAACCTAAGCGGCTTGGCCTAAGGTCATCTCCACATTGACCCTAGATGGTGGGATGGGGAAGTGTCAGAAAGACTACCTTGGGGAAGCAGGAGAGAGTACCATGTCTTCAGTGTCTGTCCCCTGACTGCAGGTGGATTCCCATAAAATGCTCCAGTTAGGCCAGCTACAGGAATAGTTGGCAGTGTGTTGGGTTACAACCTAGAAGAATGGACTTTGCAGAGGGTGGTAATGAGCTTATCATTTAGAAAAGGTTTCCTGAGGGATGGGGTTCTTCATTTCTCTGGGAGAAAAAGAATAGGCCTGAAACTGCCAGTCCCAACTACTGGGAAGGAACCCACAGGTCTCCCTTTCAAACCTGGGTTGGGGCCCTCTGCATAACGTTGAATCTCTCAGCTTAATGACTGTGGGGTGGGAATAAGTAGTGGACAGGGTCTTGGGAGAACCCCACCATTCTTTCTCTGCAGTTTGACCCCAGCTTTGGTGATCTCGTGGATAATTTGCTCAATTTAAAGTTACCGGGCTTCCCTGGTGGCACAGTTGTTGAGAGTCCGCCTGCCAATGCAAGGGACACGGGTTCCTGCCCCCGTCCGGGAAGATCCCACATGCCGCGGAGCAGCTGGGCCCGTGAGCCATGGCCACTGAGCCTGCGCGTCCGGAGCCTGTGCTCCGCAACGGGAGAGGCCACAACAGTGAGAGGCCCATGTACCGCAAAAAAATAAATGAATAAAGTTACCCAAGCTCCCTTTTTATGTTTGATTGGCTTACCACCAATAGAAATAGAAAGCAAGAAAACGAGACTCAAACAGGGTACCATTTGGGAGTTATTTTGAGGAGTGTCAAAGCAGATTGTGGCCAAGGACTAAAGTGAGGCTGCAGAGTGGGTTGTGAGGGGGCAGTCGTTCTTTTATGCCTCTGTTGACCTCACCCCCAATTCTTGCTCTCAGGGTAACTATGTGCTGGATCGAGATGAGCTGGTGGAGGCCCAAAAACCCGAGTATGATGTGGTGCTCTGCCTCAGCCTCACCAAGTGGGTGCATCTCAACTGGGGAGACGAGGGGCTGAAGCGCATGTTTCGCCGAATCTACCGGCACCTACATCCTGGGGGCATCCTGGTCCTGGAGCCCCAGCCTTGGTCATCCTACGGCAGGAGAAAGACTCTCACGGTGAGTTGGGGTTTCTGGAAGTTGGGCCTATCCTTCCTTTAGTTGAGGCAAGGAAGGCCTCAAAGAAGCAGAAGGAGGACTTTCTGAACAAGGTGAAAAGGCCCCCTGGGTGGGCATCATCCTCCACCAGCAGAGAAGGCAACGAACTAAAGTGATCCCTTGCTGTCCTCCCTAGGAAGCAATCTACAAGAACTACTATCGAATTCAGTTGAAGCCAGAGCAGTTCAGTTCCTACCTGACATCCCCAGAGGTGGGCTTCTCCAGCTATGAGCTTGTGGCCACACCCCACAACACCTCCAGAGGTAAGGCTGGCTTATTTTGTTGGGGGAGGAAGGGAGGCCAGTCCTGGTGCAGGGTGCAGACCCTGTGGAGTCATAAGGTCCTGCCAAAACCCCTCCTGATTGCACACTCTTCCCTCAGGCTTCCAGCGTCCTGTGTACCTGTTCCACAAGGCCCATTCCCCCAGCCACTAAGTGGCCCCCCGAACAGAAAGTGTGAAGCTGCCCGCTGCTCCAGAGGACCTGGGGGGGGAGAGGAAAGTATCCCAAGGTCTTTTCTTTCTGCCTCCAAAAATAGTTTCCTCTCCTGGATCTGCAGAGAAAGCTTTTCCTGTGTTGCTGCCCCAGCCTCTTGCCTACACCTCTGGCACCTAAGCAGCAAGCCCAGCTGTGCTGGAGTCACCATCATCTTCCTCTCCCCTAGCCCACTGGGCTGGATGGCATGGACTGTTTGCTGCCCTCTGTTCTCCGAGGGCATGGGAGGTGGGGGGTATCAAGTTCTCTAGCCTCTTCCTCCTGTTCTCCCAAGGAGAGGTTCCCATTTCTCCTCGGCCCTTGTCCCTAGCTGCGTTTCAGTGGACCACGGATAGATGGACTGAGGCTTAAAAGGGGGACTTTGCTGGGGAGGCATGCAGGTACTGTGAAAATCCTTCCTTCTGCTGTCCCTCACTGGGGGAGAGGGGGTTGGGTTTGGAATGTGAGAACAGCACAATAAACTTGATGTTTAGGGCAGTGGCCCACACACCTGTCTGGCACATTCTAGTTTGGGACGGGGGGCGGGGACGGTGCCTCCTGGTAGAACCTGTGCTTCCTCTCTGCCCAAACTATAGTCTTAAGGAAGAGGGCAGGTTTTTCAATGGTTGGGAAGACTGTTGCATGCTAACGAGACCCACACACAAGTGTACAGGACCCTAGGCCAAGAAAAAGGGGTATGTGAACTTTGATGTGAAACTTGAAGAATCCATCTGTCCTCCCCCAAAGAAACACTGACAAAACTTTTTTACGTAAGCTTTGGGCACAAAGCTAACTTTGGAAGAGTTAACCGTGGAGTCGAAGTGGAACTAGAAAAAGGCGCTTTTAGGACCAGACCACCTGCCTGCTCTATTTCTCATCACTACCAGGTTCCTTTAAAGGAGGGCCAAAACCTTGACTTTCTGGCAGCTTCCAACCTGAGGCTTGACCCCACCTCAAGGCTCCCAAGAAGAGTCCCATTTGTTAGCAAAACCACTTTATTCTCATAGTTTAAAAACAAAAAGATATGAACTAGCAATCCAGGGAGCCTCCAAGTCTACGCTTCCCATCGCCTCAGTGTCCGATGCATAAGGAAGGTATCCTCCGAAGGGCGGGGCCGGAGTTGAAGCCGGAGAGGGGGCAGACCTTCCAGGGTCAGGTGTGGAGATTCATAAAATAATGTTTCTGGATCACACAAAACGGTCATGTCTGGACCTGGCCCAGGTGGCTCCTGTTGAGTTGGAGCACAAAGCAAGGTTACCCTCGGGGAGGGGGCAGAACCCCTGGCAGTTGGGGAGGAGGGGGGACGGGGTAGGGGAGACTCAAGCCCAGGTCCCTCACCTTTGGAGGCGGGGCTCGGGCCTGCGGCGGCAGGAGCGCCAGTTTCTCCCTCAGCGCGGCGTTCAGAACCTGTTCCTCGGGCACCCGCAGGCTCACCAGGTCTCGGAAGAG
>NW_006796716.1:4611555-4617958 GCF_000442215.2 Lipotes vexillifer | reverse complement strand
GCCGCTTGGAGCGCGGCACGTTCAGCCCTGAGACCGCAGGAGGAGCGGAAGTGAGCGGCGCCTCGGACCCCCGCTCCCGCGCCCGGCCGGCCGCCTGCCCCCCTCACCCTCGGCCACGCTCTCTTCCAGGCTGCAGCGGGTCTGGAACGACTTTCTCAGCTGTTCTTCCACAGCCTTCGCGGCATCGAACTGGCCCCCGGCTGCGGCCCGCGCGGCCTGCAGCTCGAAGCTCAGGGCCAGGCTGCTCTGCTGCGCGGGCGTCCCCAGGTCCTGCTTCTCGCTCGGTGCGGCGGCGGCCGGCGGCGGCTCGGACCGTACCGGGGAGGGCGACGCCAGGCGGAAGCGGACCTGGAAGCAGAGAGCGGGGCGGTGAAGAGGTAGGCGCGGGGTCGTCGGCGGGCTGGCGGCCAGGCCTTCCCCCAGCTCACCTGCCGCCCCTTGCGGGCCCCGCCCCGCCGGTCCGCCCGCCCCTTCCGCCGTCCCGGGCTGCACTTGGACCGCCCGCGCCCGGGGCTCTCGGACAGAGGGCTCAGGCTTAGGCTCAGGTCCAGGCTGGGCTCCGGCACTGGGGCTCCGGGCACGGGGGCTCGGGGTTCTGGGGGTGGCCCTGGTTCAGCCACGGCCTCTCCCCCTTCCACCGACTCCAGCTCTGACTCCTCACAGCCCATCATCTTGGGGTGTCTGCAGGGGTGCGGGGTCGCTGGGGCCCAAGGGTCAGGGAATACGGACTCGCCACCTCTCCCCCGCCCCTCTAAGACAGCGCTACCGAAAACCGTTAGCGCCCGCCCCGCCTTATTGGTGCTCCTAAGCGTCATTTCCGTTGCCCCGCTCCCCGCCTCCCGGAAGGCTTCCGCCCACAAAGCCTTGCCCCGCCCCCGGGCCGGGGTTTTAGAGCTGAAGCCCTTGAAGCTTTACGGGTCCACATTAAGACCATTTTCATCTAGAAACTTGCGCTACAGCGTCGTTGCCCTACCCAATCGTCACCATCTGGCCTCCGCTGGAATCCAGAGTGTGTCAGTCCTCCCTATTAACGGTCCAGCGTCCCCATACTGGACCTCCCTGCTCCGTGCCTCCACAGCATCTCCGGGTGTTCCGTCGCCCCCAAACTCGGACCGGAGCTGCCCAGTTTGAGTGAGGGCGTGGCTCGCTGACTCCAGCCCCGGGCTCCCTCCTAGGTGACCGTGGTTGCCTGGGCGACAGCAGCCTCATTCAGCCTTGCGGCCTTTTGTGACTTTTTCCACTTCGAAGATCCACTAAAATATTCATCTATATAAAAAATAAGTATCTGCATATAAGTACAGTTTTTTTAAAAAAAGGCTCCGTGGATTTATCCCGGACTGCAGGGCAGGAAACGGGAGCTCTCGCCTCATTCCCTAATGTTCCTTGGGGTAGGCCCTCTCAGTTCTGTGAGCCTCTGTTTCTTCTGTAAAATGTACTAAGTTGGGTTCAAGACTTTTGAGGCTCTCCCAAAATGCGTTAACAGTCAACAGGCATGTTTTTGTGTCACTTTTCAGTTTGTTTTCACATATTTTATCTTCCAAGAAATGCTGTGGAAGATCGGATAGAATGGATGGCGTTACCCATATTTTACAAAAAAAGTTTTCGAGAATCTCAATGGTGAAACTAGAGACTTTCCTGCTAAAGTCAGGAATAAGTATGCCCATTTCCTCTACTGCAGATCTTCCTCCACTTATGATGGGGTTATGTTGAGAGAAATATATCGTTAAGTCGAAAATGCATTTAATACACCTAACCTACTGACCATCATAGCTTAGCCTAGCCTAACTTAAATGTGCTCAGAACACTTAATTTAGCATATAGTTGGACAGAATCATGTAACACAAAGCCTATTTTATAAGAAAGTGTTGAATATCTCATGTAATGTATTGAATACTGTGCTGAAAGTGGGTACAGAATGGTTTTAAGTGTATCACGTTGCTTACCCTCATGACGACGAGGTTGACTGGAAGCTGCAACTCACTGCCTCTGCCCAGCATCACAAGACAGTATGGTACCATACATTGCAAGCCCGGGAAAAAGATCAAAATTCAAAATTTGAAATACGGTTTCTACTGAATGCTTATTGCTTTCACACCATCATAAAGTTGAAAAATCGTAAATCAAACCACAGGTCAGGGACCATCTGTATACTTTGTTTTGTATATTTGACTTTGGAAACTTATATGTTTTACATGCTTATATGATACAAATTAATTTTTAAAAATCAGTCCCTAAAAGTTGAAAGCAAGATGAAACAAATGAACTTAAATGTATATTTACTACACAGATGGGAACTAACTAACTTCACAGATGGGAACTCTTCTGAATGACTTGAAAAACACAGTAATTTAGCTATACATCCAAAAAATCTACCCTAAAGACAAAATTAACTGCTGTTTAAAAAAAATTTTTAACTGCCATAAAATCTTAAATTATATTCAGTAGTCATATTGTTGGGAATAAGTGAAAATGGATAGGATAGAACATAATTATGTTGATGTTATCAGAACTGGAATTTGGGCATAGGAGAAAAGACATACAAATATACAATCAATGATGTTATGCAAATTCCCTATACTCTTGAATTTAGGAAGTATCTTATGAACCCATGGAATATTTTAGTTTAAATTAAAAAGCATATACTAATTCTGTCTACTGAAAAGCCCTTAGAAGCAATGATGGACCCAGTAAGCACCCCTCGCCTCCAGAATGTGGTAGCTAATTTCATATCCCTGGGCATTTCAAAACCTACATGCCAATGTTCATAGCAGCTTTATTCATAATAGACAAAAACAAAACAACTCAGTGTCCTCCAACAGGTAAAGACTTAAACTATGGTTCACTTAATGCCATAGAATACTAATCAGCAATCAAAAGGTGCATACTATTGATAACATGCAACAACTTGGATAAATTGCCAGGTTATTATGCTGAGCAAAAAAAGTCAACAAAAAAATTAGATGCTATATGGTTCCATTAATATGACATTTTGGAAATGACAAAAATTTAGAAATGGAAGACAGATTCCGTGGTTGCCAAGTGTTAGGGACGAAGTGGAAGAGATGCAGGTGGTGAGAAGGAGGTGGGTGTGGTCATAAAAGGTGTAACCCCAGAGTTTTTCTTTGGTGTTGGAACTGTTCATTTCCTTTACTGTGGTGGATACAGGAACCTACACAGGTGATAAAACTACACAGAACTTCAACGAAAGATCTGAAACAGAAATTAAGGAAACAAGCCCATTTACCATCACATCAAATAGAATAACATACCTAGGAATAAACCTACCTGAGGAGGCAAAAGACCTGTACTCTGAAAACTATAAGACGCTGATGAAAGAAATCAAACAGATGGAAAGATATACCATGTTCTTGGATTGGAAGAATCAATATTGTCAAAATGACTATACTACCCAAGGCAACCACAGATTCAATGCAATCCCTATCAAATTACCAATGGCATTTTTCACAGAACTAGAACAAAAAACTTTAATTTGTATAGAAACAAAAAGGACCCTGAATAGCCAAAGCAATCCTGAGAAAGAAAAATGGAGCTGGAGGAATCAGGCTCCCTGACTTCAAAATATACTATAAACTATACTACAGTAATCAAAACAGTATGGTACTGGCACAAGAACAGAAATATAGATCAATGGAACAGGATAGAATTAATCTATGACAAAGGAGGCAAGAATATACAATGGAGAAAAGACAGTTTCTTCAATAAGGGGTGCTGGGAAAACTGTGCAGCTACATGTAAAAGAATGAAATTAGAACATCCCTAACACCATACAAAAAAATAAATTCAAAATGGATTAAAGACCTAAATGTAAGACCAGATACTATAAAATGCTTAGAGGAAAACATAGGCAGAACACTCTTTGACATAAATCACAGCAATATCTTTTTGGATCCACCTCCTAGAGTAATGAAAATAAAAACAAAAATAAACAAATGGGACCTAATTAAACTTAAAAGCTTTTGCACAGCAAAGGAAACCATAAACAAAATGAAAAGACAATGCACAGAATGGGAGAAAATATTTGCAAACGATGCTACCGACAAGGGATTAATCTCCAAAAGAGAGTCCGCCTGCCGATGCAGGGGACACAGGTTCGTGCCCCGGTCCGGGAAGATCCCACATGCCGCGGAGCAGCTGGGCCCGTGAGCCATGGCCGCAGAGCCTGCGCGTCCGGAGCCTGTGCTCCACAACGGGAGAGGCCACAGCAGTGAGAGGCCCGTGTACCGAAAAAAAAAAACAAAAAAAAACAGGGCAGAAGATCTAAATAGACATTTCTCCAAAGAAGATATACAGTGCTCCAAAAAGCACATGAAAAGATGCTCAACATCGCTAATTATTAGAGAAATTCAAACCAAAACTACAATGAGGTATCACCTCACACTACTCAGAATGGCCATCATCGAAGTTTACAAACAATAAACGCTGGAGAGGGTGTGGAGAAAAGGGAACCCTCCTACACTCTTGATGGGAATGAAAATTGGTACAACCACTATGGAGAACAGTATGGAGGTTCCTTAAAAAAATACAAATAGAACTACCATATAATCCAGCAATCCCACCCCTGGGCATATATCTGGAGAAAACCATAGTTTGAAAATATACATGCACCCCAATGTTCATAGCAGCACTGTTTACAATAGCCAAGACATGGAAGCAACCTAAATATCCAACGACAGAGGAATGGATAAAGAAGATGTGGTACATATATACAATGGGATACTACTCAGCCATAAAAAAAAGAATGAAATAATGCCATTGGCAGCAACATGGATGGACCTAGAGATTATCACATTAAGTGAAGTCAGTCAGACAGAGAAAGACAAATAACATATGATGTCACTTATAATGTGGAATCTAAAAAGATAATACAAATGAACTTATTTACAAAACAGAAACAGACTCACAGACTTCTAAAACAAACGTATGGTTATCAAAGGGGAAAGGTTGGGGGGGCATAAATTAGGAGCTTGGGATTAACATATACACACTACTATATATAAGGTAGATAACCAACAAGGACCTACTGTATAGCACAGGGAACTCTACTCAATATTCTGTAATAACCTACATGGGAAAAGAATCTGAAAAAGAATATGTATATGTATAACTGAACCACTTTGCTGTACACCTGAAACTAAGACATTGTAAATCAACTATACCCCAATATAAAAAAAATTAAATTAAAAAAAATTTTTTTAAACTATTTAGAACTTAATACATACACACACACATACACATACACATGAGTACAAAACTGGGAAATGTTAATGAGATTGGTGTATTATGTGAATGGCAACATCCTGGTTGTCACAGAATAGTATAGTTTTGCAAAATGTTACTGCTTTAGTCGGTTCATGCTGCTATTAACAGAATACCACAGACTGGGTGGCTATAAACAACAGAACTTGATTTCTCACAGTTCTGGAGGCTGGGAAGTCCAAGATCAAGGTCCTGGCAGATTCCATGTCTGGTGAGGAACCACTTCTTGGTTCACAGGTGGCTATCTTCTCATTGTGCCCTCACATGGCGAGAGGGGTAAGGGAGCTCTCTGGGGTCTCTTTTGTAAGGGCACTAATCACCTAATCACCTCCCAAAGACCTTACCTCCAAATACCAACACTTTGGGGATTAGGTTTCATTATAGGAGCTTTCAGGGGACACAAATATTCAGTCTATAGCAGTTACCATGGGGGAAAACTGTGGAAAGTGTACGAGGGATGTTTCTGTATTATTTCTTACAACTGCATGTGAATCTACAGTGATCTCAATAAAAATTTTAATTAAAAGTAATGCTGGGGCTGGGAAGAAGGGCAGTGTGTGCGGGTGGGTGTATAGAGGAAACAGGATTAGCCAAATGTGGGTGATTGTTGAAGCTGGGTGATGGGTACATGGGGGTTTATCATAATATTTTTCTTTACTTTTGTATATATTAGAACATTTCTATGATTTAGAGAAAAAAAAAAACTTTGGGTTTTTTTTTTTTTTTTTTTTTAAAGGAGGCTGAGATAGCTTTGGCACCCAGGAAGTGTTGAAGCTGAAACTTGAAACTGCACCCTATCCCCCAACCCTCAGGCCTGGGCTGTGATGATGGATATAAATGCCCTACAGGAACCCTAGCCATGAATTGAGTAAACTCAATTCCTCAGTCTTAAAATCTAGCCACTTCACCTCACATCAATCAGAATGGCCATGATCAAAAAGTCTACAAATAGGGCTTTCCTGGTGGCGCAGTGGTTGAGAATCCACCTGCCAATGCAGGGGACACGGGTTCGTGCCCCGGTCCGGGAAGATCCCACATGCCGCAGAGCGGCTGGGCCCGTGAGCCATGGCCGTTGAGCCTGCGCGCCTGGAGCCTGTGCTCTGCAACGAGAGAGGCCACAACAGTG
>NW_006796716.1:4603013-4611545 GCF_000442215.2 Lipotes vexillifer | reverse complement strand
AAAAAAAAAAAAAAAAAAAAAAGTCTACAAACAGTAAATGCTGGAAAGGATGTGGAGAAAAAGGAACCCTCCTACACTGTTGGTGGGAATGTAAATTGATACAGCCACTAAGGAGAACAGTATGGAGGTTCCTTAGAAAAATAAAAATAGAGCTACCATATAATCCAGCCATCCCACTCCTGGGCATGTACCTGGAGAAAACCATAATTCGAAAAGATTCATGCACCCCAATGTTCATAGCAGTAATATTTACAACAGCCAAGACATGGAAACAACCTAAGTGTCCATCAACAGATGAATGGATAAAGAAGATGCGGTGTATATATATATATATATATATATATATATATATATATATACACACAATGGAATATTACTCAGCCATAAAAGAGAATGAAATAATGCCATCTGCAGCAACATGGATGGACCTAGAGATTATCATACTAAGTGAAATAAGCTAGACAGAGAAAGACAAATATCATATGATATCCCTTATATGTGAAATCTATAAAACTAAACTTATTTACAAAACAGAAATAGACTCACAGACACAGAAAACAAACTATGGTTACCAAAGGTGAAAGGTAGGTGGATAAATTAAGAGTTTGGGATTAAAATATACACAGTACTATGTATAAAATAGGTAACCAATAAGGACCTACTGTATAGCCTATATAGCACAGGGAACTATACTCAGTATCTTATAATAACCTATAATTGAAGAGGGTGTAAAGAGAATGAATGTACGTATAAGTGAATCACTTTTCTGTATACCTGAAACTAACACAACATTGTAAATCAACTGTATTTCGTTAAAAATAATTAATTAAAAAATTGATTTTTAAGCAAAAAGAATAACTATAAAACAGTTTTTAGAAATCTGGCCGCTGCCTCTTCTTAGGCCTGGATACAGAGATTAAAACAAGCCATTCCCGGGAATTCCCTGGCGGTCCAGTGGTTAAGACTTGGCGCTTTCATTGCCGGGGTCCTGGGTTTGATCCCTAGTTGGGGAACTAAAATCCCGCAAGCTATGCAGCACGGGCCAAAAAAAAAACCAAGCCATTCTGTTTGCTAGCTTATGTTATGGGCCTCCAAGAAGTGTAAAGTTCACCGGAAAACTTTAAAGAAACAATATGAATATGAGGGTGGGTAAGTGGAGGTGAGGGAATGAGGGGTCTCAGTCCAACCTCCACTCTGCCTAGGATTTTTTTGGCTGGAATTGCTTGTGCTCTTTTTTTTTTTTAATTATCATGTACATATTTATGTTAATACAATTTGATGTTGCTCTTCCTCTCTAAAAAAAAAAAGCCCCCCTTTTAAGACGGAACTGATAAGCAAGGAAGATTCCTTCTCTATCCTGAACTTCAGAGTCCCCTCATGGCGGCATGTTCTAGAGCTGTACCCTCTTCTGCAAAGATGGATTCCAGTTACACACCACAGAAAAACCAAGCCCTGACTAGGGGCAGCAGAAAGTGTGAAGGGGGAACCCAGGAGGAGGGAGTGAGGAGAGAGATTGTAAATGTGGTCCAGGAACTGACACCCCACCACCACCTACTCAAAGCAAGGGGAGGAGAAACAGAGAAGCTTCCCTGAACCCCGTTAACTGAGATTGCCAAGTGAGGGGGCCCTGCCCGAGCCCTCATCAACTAGCCCCTCCCTCCACTCTCCAGGCTGGGGAGGTCCCACCTCTGTATCACTTCCCATCCTGGGGAGGGTGGGAGAGGAGAGAAGAAACAATGCTGCAGGAAGAGGGAAAGGAGCACAAGAAGACCCCCAGGAAGAGGTCATGCTTCGGGCTCTTGGGTTTTGTCTTGATGGGTTACACTCACCAGGTAGTGGTGCTCCCTTTAGTCATCTAGGACAGGCAATCCCAGACACGGATCCTGGCTTGGGACAGACAAGCCTAGGTGCCGGAAGGGGTCATTCAGGGTCATCCCTGAGGTTCTGCTGGGCCAGACACTATAGGTGGGCTAAGGTGGGACAGCAGACAGGACAGGGCCAGAGGTCCTTCAAGGGACCATGCTGTTGAGTAGCATCCAGCACAGTGGTGTGACTGGGACCATGGCAGCAGGCAGCTAGGAAGACCCGCCCCAGCTGAGAAGGCAGGGGAAGAGCCATGGTTCCATCCAGGAAAGCGCCCTCCAATAGGGCCCAGACACGTCAAAGAGATGAGGCAGCAACCCTCCACCAGCACCCTCTGCAAACCCCATGTGCAGGGACCCCTCACTTCCCGTCTCCCACTCCCAAACTGGCTGCTGCCGAGGGGTCAACCCAGAGACACCTCCACACTGTGTCCCTGTCACACAGCGGGTGCTGGAGGATGGGAGTGGCTGACCTTGCGCTTCAACAGCTGTAACCCACCCCTCAGCCACACACACATCCAGGCTCCCAGCCCCAGTGTACTTTCCCACCCTACCTAATCTCAGGGGTTGGCAGGGTAAACCACCCCCCAGCAGAGGGCCTGAGCCCTCCACTCCTTTCTCCCAAACCAGAAGGAACAGACCGACACCTGGAGGCGAGGGCACAGGTCCGGCTGCCCGCCAACGCACTGACTCTGAGCCCCTCGGCCTGGCCCCTCCAGAAACAGGGAAAGGAACAGGAGGGCCAGGATGACACCCCTTATGTCTGAGTCTCCAAGGATATGGGATGAGACCAGCTTCTGGGATGGAGAGTTGAGGGTAGGGAATAAGGTCTCATTCGGAAGAAGCTGTCCACAGTCTGGGTGGGGTAGGGAATGAAGAAGGGGAAATTGGATGCAACTAGGAAAACAGAGAGAAACTGATTTTCAGGGTTGGAGGTATGGAGAATTCAGTGGAGCTGGGCTTGGCAAAGGGGAGAGTATTGGATTGCGAGCCTGGGCTTGCTGGGGAGGGGATGTCCTTGATGTCAACATAGGGAACAGAAGTTGATGCCCATTGGTTAGGGCCTAAAAGAGCCTGGGGAGAGGCTGGTCAAAAGCCACTGGAGCTACAAGAAAGGGGATAGAGGCCATGAGCAAGGTGGGTGGGGTTAGAGCCACAAAACATATGGCCATAAACCAGGAAGATGGGGCCATGGGTAGGGGAAATTTAACTATGCAGAGGGACACATGGTAAACTGCTGGCCTTAACCTAGGATACAGGTCCTAACAGATCTCTGCCTGGCTGAGAGTCGGCACCTCAAAAAAATGGGATGGGGGCAGTCTGCTACTCAATGAGGGTGGGCACACAGGATATGCTGGGGGATCCCTAGGGTGAAGGGTGATTCCGCGGAAACCTCTAGGTCAAACAGGGAGATGCTGGTGTGAGGTCTTTGCACAGCCCGAGGCTGGCTGGTGGAAGAGAAGGATCAGAGTCCCTCTGACTCCACTCTCTGCCGTGGTCCCAGGACCATCTGCCAAATGTCAACCCAACAGGAAAAGACAGGGTGGGGGGTGGGGGAAGGAGAGGAGGGGGAATGCTGGAAGGGATGGGAAACATAGCGTTTCCAGGTAGAGGTGAGAGGTGCTCTAGGCGAAGAGGAGAGGCGGGGGGGTCAAGGGGGGCAGAGACAAGGTATTGGGGGCTGGGACATCATTAAGTGACTAAGAGGCGGGGGCCACGTTCCCCAGCAATAACCTCAGCTTGGGCAGCTGTGCAGAAACTGGAGGAGGGACCAGGGCCGGGGGTAAAAGGGAGAAGGCCTGAGAGGGAACTGAAGCTCTGCGGTCCTGCCTTGGTCCTGCGGCTGCAGGAGGTTCCAAGATGGTGGAGAAGGAACCCTGGCCCAGAGCCCACTGGTGTCCACCGCTGCTGACGCTGTGCGAAGCCTGGGGGGGCAATGGGACTCTCCTCCCCCAAAACTACTGGGACGGGGGTCCCAGCCTCCGCAGACCACCACCCTCCCTTGTCAAAGCCTGACCCAGCTCCCCAAACTCTTCCCCTTTATCTCAACCTGTGTCTCTGCCTCCACACTCTCCCCACCTCCCCTAAGCTGCCCCCAAGAGGTGCCCAGGCCCAGCCTGAGCCCTCTCCCAGGACCTGCAATGCAGAGGGGATCTTAGAGTGTATGAGAAAACTGACCCAGGGCCAGCAGCTGGTAGGTGCAGAGCCAGGGCCTGAGCCCAAGGCCCTCTCCTCTGTGTGGTGCCCAGCCCTCCTCTCTCCACCCTCCATTTATGCTCAGGCAAGAGGGTGGCCATGTTCCCCAGAGCCCAGCACAGGCCCACCACAGAGAGAGAAGATAAATATTTGCCAAATGAGAAAAAAGTATTCTTTTCAGGTTTTAAGCACTATCCCTGATTCTGACAATTTAGGATTTGACTGATATGATGACTTTTTTTTTAATTGGCCCAAAATTCTTTGACATTCCTTCCATTGAGAGGCGCAGTGTACGTTCCCTCCCGTTGAATCTGACTCACATGCGCCTTCACTGAAACAACTCTGCTTCCCACAAGCCAACCACCACACTAGCTGGGAACTGGAGCAGGAGGGAGGGCAGGTGAGACAGCCAGCCTGGGGGTAGTAGCCCTGCTGAGGGTCCCCCAAGGAGCCAGATGGTCTCCTTTTGTTATGTGAATTAATCAGCTCTCCAGGTAACCATCACTTTTCCTCCTTTTCTGTGGCTGCCAGGGAGCTCAATGCTAAAGTTGGGCCAGATTGCAGTAACTGACATTGGCCTAGGTTTCTAGCACATTTAGCTCCTTTGAGACTTTAAAAAGTAAATGTAACACCTACATCACAGGATTGCTGGGAGGATTACAAGAAGACATTTAACATCTTTCAGAACCCACTATATGCTAGGGGTTATGCTAACTGCTTGAAACAAAACCCTGTGTGGTATTATCATCCCCATTTTGCAGATGGGGAAATACATCTGCATACAAAGACGCCAAGTGATTTGCTCAAAGTCACACAGCAAGTAGGTATAGGAAATGGGACTACACACTAAGGCTCTTTTCGTACATCTAAAAAGATAATGCATGTGTGAAAGCACCTAAGTCAACAATGGTTTCCTTCCTTCCATCTTTGGGCTCCCTCAGCACATCTGACCATCCCTCACCTGGGGCATTTCTCACCCCGCATTGAGACTATCAATTTACCTTCTCTCAGCTGTGTACTGGGCTGGAGTGAATCACCTTCAAAACTGCCCCAGGGAGGACCAAGCACTCAGTAATTGTTTGCTGAGTGAATGAAAACCACACCACTTGTATTCCATTATTCACTGTAAAGCTCCTTCATTCATCCCACAAATATGTACTGAGCACCTACTCTGAAAATCTAGGGCTGCAGTTAAGTCCTCTGTGGACACAGCTTTGTTTAATCCTACCAGTCACTGTGTGTTTGCTGTGGGTGCTATCATGCACGTTTTTGAGGAGTCTAAGACAGTGGCTCTCAAACTCCAGCACGCATCAGAATCTCCTGGAGATCTTGTTGAACACAGTGCTGGGCTCCACCATAGAGTTTCTAATTCAGTACATCTGGAGTGGGGCCCTAGAAATTGTGTTTCTAATAAACTCCCAGGAGATACTGATGCTGCTGGCCCCTGGTCCACACTTTGAGAACCACAGCTGGTAAGGGGTGAGGTGTTGGTCTACACCCAGGTCTGTGTGACTGCCCAGGCTCTTACCCACAATCCCTAGTGCTTCCTAACCTGAGAGCAGGGCAGGTGGCATGAAGGAGGCCTTTAGGCAAGTTCTGTTTGCACAACTTAGGGAGAAATACAACCGCCCTTCTGGTCTTTCATGCCCCTCATCCCCACCCCCAGGTGAGCCTACCTGGAAGCTACTGAGAGTCTGGCCTAGAGCTGGTCCTGGGACCTCTCCTCCTTACTTCTCAACTCCTTTCCTGGCTGATTCCCACAACTTGTAGACTAAGCCACGGCTCCCTAACCCCTGGGCTGCAGACCGGTAATAGAACAGGGCCGCCCAGCAAGAAGTGTGCAGCAGGTGAGCGAGTGAAGCTTCATCTGCCACCCCCATCGCTCCCCATCGCTCAGATTACCTCCTGAACCGTCCCACCCCCCACTGGTGGAAAAATCGTCTTCCACGAAACCGGTCTCTGGTGCCAAAAAGGTTGGGGACTGCTGGACTAAGCAATCAACACTTACTTGTGTATTTGGCGGAAGGCTGGTGTAATAATTGACCTCTCAAAAATGTCAGGTTCAATCCCAATTACCTTTAAAAGAGGGAGGCAGCAGGACACTTGATACAGAAGAAAAAGAGACAATGTGACAAAGGCAGAGATTGGAGTGACAGCACCCACCAGAGGCTGGATGAAACAAGGAATGGATTCTCCTGTAGAACCTCTGGAGGGAGCACAGCTCTGCTCACAGCTTGATTTCAACTCAGTGAAACTGATTTTCAACTTCTGGCCCCCAGAACCCTGAAAGAATGAATTTCTGTTGTTTTAGGCCACTGAGTTGGTGGCAATTTGTTACTGCAGCCTCAGAAAACTAATATAGCTGAAGGAAAGGTCTGGGCTGCACCTCAGGCTCAGGCCACCATGTCCCCCAGGATCTCACCCACACCTTCACCTTGGCAGCATCCCCATCCTTGGAGGGCTGGGATTGGAGGCCCTGTGGTGGGAAGGATTTGGCCATGAAGGACCATCTTTCCTTTGAGGGCTTCTCCAGGCTCGAGAGCTGCCAAGGGAAACCAGGGCAAAGGCAGGAGGAGAAAGGGTGGGTGGTGGGAGACAGGTGGAATGTTGGGGGCACTGGGGAGGGGACCCTGGTGTTGGGATTACAGAGGAATGACTGGCCCCCCTGTGAGTCCCTCTGTGTGGGGAGAAGGAAGAGGGAGCCATGACAGCACAGCAGGGAGGGGTGGCCATGGGGCCGCCTGTTGTGTGGAGAAGTCGATGGCGTAGGTCTACATCCAGCCATGCCCACCCAGGGGCCCCCAAGATCTTAAGCTTCTGGGGGTGGCCACCCAGCTGGTCACCAATCATGCTCAGCAAGTGTCAGGCTGCCGTGGCAACCAGGAAGGGTACTCAAGAAACTGAAGCCTTAGACACTAAGTTTTAGGAAACGTAGGCTGCTAGCAGAGACCTAGGAATCAGGAACCAGCCCCCTTTCTGCAAGTTACTCCCCACACACATGGTGTCAGTCCTTCAACCTGAGAGAACCCCCAAATGCCCAGTACATTTCCTGCTGGCATCCCAGGCCGAAGAAAGCCTGCTACTTGGGCAAAAAAGGGTTGAGGCTGGGTTGATTCTGGGCTGGAGGGACAGAGGAGGCTGCAGGCGGGGACTGGGTAGTCTAGCAGGAAGTGAAATAGGTAGAGAAAGAGGCCTTTTGACACCAATCAGCAGTGTGCTGTGACCATAGCACTGAGACCACATCTACAGTCCCAGGTCCAAAGTCTGCCCCTGGGGGACAGGGAGAGGAGTAGGAGGGACTCACATTAGACAGAGGACTGGGCCTGGGACCAGAAATCAGAGGATCCCCGGGCCCCCAGCAATACCATCTTTTTCCTCGTTGGGCCTCAGTCTCCTCATCTGTAAAATGGGGGGAAGGGAGCTATACTAGTTGATCTCTGAGCACCTTCTGTTCCAGACAATACATCCCCTTCCCCAACACCACACACACACATACACACACACACACACACACACACACACACACACACACACTTATATCAGTCCTTTGCCACCACCAGGGGCTAGTCCCCTCTCCTTGGCATCTCCTGCAGCCAGCCCCTTCCTCTCTCCTATCCAGGACTTCCACTTCTCCCCAGGACTCCAGCATCCCCCACTCCCCATCAGCCGGAGGCAGCCTCTCCATCCAGCCTCCACCAGCCTCACTCCCAGCAGCAGCAGAAGCTCAGGATGACTGCGTAGAGAGAGCATGCCCACAACAGCCAGGCCTACCAGACAGAGCAGGAAGCAGCAGGTCTCCTGATACAGCTCAGAAGTGGCAGGTTTGGGGGATGCTGAAGATCAGCTGCTCCTTGGCAGGAGAGAAAACCCTAGAAGCATGAAGTGGGTGCAATGAGAGCTAAAGGGGTGGATGAGGTCAGATCCCCCACCAGGAACAAGTTCTGTGCCAGGGAGAGGAAAATGAAACGTGGGGAGACGGCTGCAGGGACAGCAGGGCAGCCTAGAAGGAGACTTTGTGCAAATGAGAAAAGTGTGCCCCTTCCTCAAAGCTCTTTACTGCCATCTGATGGAAAATTGTCCTAATGGTTCTATACATCTGTCTACTGTGGAGTTGTGCAGTGTACAACCTGCACAATGGCAAGCAGAGGGATGGAGGAGGGGGGCTCCGGGAGAGAGAAGGAGGGACCCCTGGGTCCAATCAGAGAGGTGGGGAAAGCAGTGGTCCGTGACAAGGGCACCGGCCTGGCAGACATTTTTTCACTCTCATAGCACTAACTGGAAACTTGCCGGAGTTACTGAACCCCTCTAAGCCACAATTTACTGATTTGGAAAATGGGGGTGATGCCTTTAGGGCCTAAGGGACCGCCTGCCCTTAGGATTAAATGAGAAGCTGATGCAAATCTCGCTCGACATGAAGTAAGTGCCCCGATGGTGGTGGACTTGGCAACAAGAGCAGGACACAGAGAGGGAAAGA